>NC_056728.1:1005835773-1006135773 GCF_019279795.1 Protopterus annectens
ATGGAAACTACGGTTGAATCTGTGGATCGAGCCGAGGTCTCGGCTGAATCACAGGGGGAACCTTTAATTTTACAGGAATTGGCTTCTCAGGAGTTAGGTCAGGCCGAGGGGGCCTCTCAAGTTTCTGTAGTTCCATCATTGCAAAAGGTTATTAGGCCTTCTACTTCTGTCACTAAGGGCCCTGCTAAAGCTAGACCTGGTCTTTCTGGTACAGGCATCAGCCCTAGTTCTTCGGCTCTGTTCCTAAAAACATATGTTGAAAATGGCAGAGGATTTGATTACTTTAATCAGGGGTTCTATGCCCCCTCCAGACAAGAGGCCTAGGGTGGAGACAGATGTGGAGGGATTGGAGCATTCCTCAGATTACTCTGAGTCTTCAGCTGAGGACATTCAGGATTTTCCTCCCTATTCTGATTCGGATGCAGAGGATTCCTGTCCTTCTGCTTCTCCTCCAGAGGATTTTTCCTTTTCTGAAACCCTGCACTCCATGAGGGAGCATTTCAAGTGGGAAGGTCAGGATTTTTCAGATTCTCGTAAGAGGCTTAGGGAATTTTTGTTTTTGCCACAACATAGACCTTTGGCTATTCCCCCTGTTTTAGATGTTGTTCAGGATGTTTTTTCTGAAGATTCCCTTAATCCTGATTCTTTACCCCCTGCCCCTGTCAAGCCAGACAGGTATTACAGAGTTCCAGAGGCTCATAAATATTTGTATAAGAGTCCTAGAGCTGACCCGGAAACTATTAGTCAAGGGCCTAAGGGTGTCAGGGCTTCTGTAGTTAAGAATCCAGTACCTCTGGATAAAGATTCTAGGGCTTTGGATAGGTGGGGTGAAAAGGTGTATACCTCCTCCACGCTAGCTATGAGGGCTTTAGATTGCCAGTTTCATATGCTGAAGTATCAGAACTTTCTGTTAGGTCAGTTGAAATCTAAGGTAGATGCTTTAGCTGAGGGTATAGAGTGTAAGGAATTGCAGGACTTAGTTCATGCCTCAGACCAGGTTGGTAAGCATTCCTTGCAGTGTGGCTTCGATGCTCTTCAGGCTTCTTCCAGGGTGGCTGCCACTGGTTCAGTTATTCATAGGCATGCCTGGCTTCAGGATCAAAATTTGTCAGAGCATGTTAAAGCTCGAATTTTAGATGCTCCTCTTCAATCTGAAGTTCTTTTTGGTTCTCCTGTGGAGTCAGTTTTGAAAAAAATGGAAGACAAAGCTAAGTCCATGCAGACGGTTAAGGAATTTTTACAAGTGCAGCCCCCTAAGTTTAGCAGGAATTGGCCTGCAAAAGGATGGTCTTATCCTTCTTCCGATTTTCAGTCTAAGGGCAGGTCTAGACGTGGTAGGGGCAGAGCTCATGCTCAGGGTTCTTTCAGACCTAGGACTTGGAGTTCTCCTGCACAATCTTCGGGTGAGGGCAGGGGTCAGCCTTTTCGTAAACAGACCCAATGACCTGTATCTCCAGCTGCCAGACTCTTCCTGTCTGGCAGCTCCTCTAGGAGGAAAGTTGGCACTTTTCAAACAAAATTGGATTTTGGTCACCCAGGACAAATGGGTGTTGGACATTATAAATCAAGGCTACAAGTTTTATTTTCACACCTTGCCTCCTTTCAAAGGCATGCCAGATGTACCTCCTCAGCAAAGGCTGGAGGCTCACAAACAGATTTCTTTACTTTTACAAATGGGGGCGATCCAGGTGGTACCTCCGTCAGAAGTAGGCCTAGGGTTTTATTCTCGCCTATTCCTTGTGCCAAAGAAAGGAAACACTTGGAGGCCAATTCTGGATTTGTCCATTCTCAATACATACCTGGACATTCCAAAGTTCAAGATGTTAACTTTACAGCAACTTCTGCCTCTGCTAGGCAAAGATCACTGGATGGTAACTCTGGATCTCAAAGAGGCTTATCTTCACATTCCTATCAGGCCCAGCTGCAGGAGATTCCTGCGTTTTCGGGCTGGTACTTTTCATTATCAGTTTTCTGCATTGCCCTTTGGCTTATCTACTGCGTCCAGGGTGTTCACAAAGGTCCTGGCTCCTGTGATAGCCTTCTTAAGACTGAGAGGAATACAAATTTATCCTTATCTGGACGATTGCCTGATTCTTGCTCAAGACAAAGTCAAGTTACTTCAACATCTACAGTATGTAATGGCAGTCTTAAGGTGCCTTAGGGTATTCTGTGAACGAAACAAAGTCCAGTCTAGTACCCTCTCAGGACATGTGCTTTCTGGGTGTGAGACTGAATACAGCCTCTCAGATGGCCTTTTTGACCCCGGACAAACAAAGAAATCTTCACCTATACTTCCAGCAATTATCCCTAATGTCCAGGCTGACTGCAAGGACAGTCCTTCAAGCCTTGGGGTTCATGGCATCTTGCATTCTGGTACTTCCCAATGCCAAACTGCATATGAGGAAGCTACAATGGTATCTCAAAAGTGTATGGACTCAACACTGTCACGATTTGGACACTGTCATTCAGATAATACCTTGCATCCAGAAGGAATTCTTGTGGTGGGCTCAGGAATGTCACCTAAACAAGGGACTCTCTGTGACCCGACCAGAGGCGAGTCAGATCTTAACGACGGATGCCTCAGACCTGGCTTGGGGAGCACACTTCAATGGGAAATGGATTCAAGACATGTGGCCTCCCAGACTACAGCATTTGCATATCAAGGAAGATGAAGGAGATGTTAGCAGTCCAATTTGCCCTGATGGCCTTCAAGGATCTACTTCAACAAGGACAGGTGTTGATTCAAACAGACAACACAACAGTCATGTGGTACATCAACAAGCAGGGGGGAACCCATTCTTACCCTCTTTGCAGACAAGCTATGATTTTGTGGGAGACTGCTCTGAGTTTGCGCATCACTCTTCAACGGTTTCTGCCAGGAGCACAGAACTCCTTAGCAGATGTTTTGAGCAGACAAATTGTGGATCCCCACGAGTGGAAATTGGATCCTCATGTATTCCAACAGTTGACAGTGGCTTGGGGAACTCCAGACATAGATCTGTTCGCTTCTCCACTAAATTTCCAACTGCCAAAATTTTGCACAAAGATGTTTCACCCAAAAGCTTGGAAAGTGGATGCTCTATCTTTCAGTTGGAACAACCTTCACGTCTATGCTTTTCCTCCTCTGCCTCTCCTTCCCAAGGTACTCTTGAAAGTCAGACAGGACAAGCCTTGCATGATTCTAATAGCACCAGATTGGCCACGTCAGCACTGGTATCCTCTGCTGAGGAGTTTAGTACAGGAGCCTCCTTGGCCTTTGCCTCTAATTCCACACCTGTTGTCCCAGGCAAGCAGTCATTTTCTCAATGTCAGGGTACAGTCCCTGCATCTGACAGCCTGGCATATTCTGTTTTAGATCCTGGGGGGGGTCTCAGCTTCCTCAACAAGTTTTGGATGTCATTTTGGAAGCCAGACGGCCTAGTACTAGAAAAGTTTATGCTGATAAATGGAGGAGATTTTTTCTTTGGAGCACAGCAAAGAGCTTTGATGTTTCAGTGCCTAATTTGAGTTTTACACTACAGTACCTTACTGAATTATTAGACAAGGGTTTGTCTTTCTCCTCCGTGAAAGTTCATGCTGCAGCCATTTCTGCTCACTATGATTGTGACCCTCCTTTATTTTCTCACCCTTTGTTTAAACAATTTCTTAGAGGGGCAAAGAACATAAGACCCCCACGTAGAGCTCCTACTCCTTCCTGGGATCTTAATTTTGTGTTGGAAAAGCTTACTTTACCTCCTTTTGAACCAGCAGCTACGTCTGAGTTGAAGTTTTTGTCCTGGAAGACTGCCTTTTTGTTGGCCATTATGTCTGCTAGGAGGGTATCTGAATTGCAGGCTCTCATGGCAGTTGAACCCTTCCTGATATTTCATAAGGATAGGGTGTCCTTGCGTACTAACCCTACTTTTATGCCTAAAGTTATTTCTAATGTGGCCTTAAACCAGTCTATTCATTTGCCTACTTTTTATGCTGATCCCCAAAATAAAGGGGAAAAAGTCTTGCATTCTTTGGATATTCACAGACAGTTACGCTATTATTTGAGCAGAACTAAAGAATTCAGGCAGACTCAACAGTTATTTCTTTCTTTTGCTTTGGGTTCACAGGGGAAGGCTGTTTCTAAGCAAACTATTTCTAAGTGGATTGGCCATTGTATTGCTTTTTGTTATTCTCATCATGGAAAGGATGTTCCTGCTGGAATCAGACCTCATTCCACTAGGGCTACTGCCACTTCTACTGCCTTTTTAAGGGGGGTAGCTACTAAGGATATTTTGGAGGCAGCTACTTGGAGTTCAGTGCACACTTTTACTAAACATTACCATCTCCCTCTTTATTCTAAGTCTAGGGCTGGGTTTGCCACTGCAGTTTTACAGGGCATGTTGGCAGCTCCTAATGCTTTTTAGTTGCCAGCCTCCCTTTACCTTTGCTTTGGGATTCTACCCACAGGTTATGACTGCAGCAGTGTGAGACGAAGAACATAGTACAGTTTTGTACCTACCATAAATGTAGATGTTCGAGGATCCACATTGCTGCAGTCCAATTTTCCCTCCCTCCTTCCCCTCTATAGTTTGGGGTTGCTGTGTTTCTGTTGGGGTTCTAATTATGTTATCTAGGTTGGTTGTTGGGTATTTCTTTTTTGGCTATGGCCTTTCCTTTTTAGGCCTTCTGACATCTGGGGCAAGAAAGACTGAGGATTTGGCGTCGGTCATGCGCTTAAGTACTACTGCGTACTGACGTCAGTTCTGAGCGCCCATGACCGCCGCCAGCCTAACACTTTGGTATTCGTGCCGACTGAGGACAGCGGACTACCCATAGGTTATGACTGCAGCAATGTGGATCCTCGAACATCTACATTTATGGTAGGTACAAAACTGTACTTTTTCTTTCATTTTTTTCTTTAAAAATAAAATAAAATTAGGAATCTGGAGATTTCAAAAGAAAAAGAGAGACGGGACAGAGAAAATACAAGGATAATCCGGTACGTTATGCAAAAACTGGAGAAACTTACTGGATTATCCTTGTATTTTCTCTGCCCTTTTCTCTTTTACGTTTAAAGTCTTCAGATTTAAAATTTTTTTTTTACATTAACAACGGCAAAAAAAGCAACGGAGATCTTCATTTCTCCGTTGCTACCTTTCCACAGCATTGCTGTACTGTGTAAGTGTGGGAACGCAAGTCCCATCCACATGTGGAGTACATCAACAAATCCCCATGATGCCGGGGAATAACATGGAAGAGCACCATAGCAGTGTTATACAAGGACATTATTTAAGAAAAGTAAGTAACATTTGTTAAGTAATGTCATTGTATAACAGCAATAACCCATGGCTAGGTGTGGGTAATGGTGATTTACCAACAGTTGGCTTTGTTACTCTGGCTTCACCCTCATGACCAAACCACACCAACCATGGGTAAATCCAGCATTGCCCACACCCAGCCATGGGTTATTGCTATATTAATGTGATGCAAGTGTGTATGTTCCAGCTTGAAAAGTTATTTTGGAACCAGGCTGTACTGTATTCACATGCTATAATTAAAGTACAAGGTTATATGCATGTTTTGCATTGTTTTCCTTTTTATTTTATACATCTCTTGAAACTTTTTTTAAACTTCAAACATTTTTTATATCCCTGAAACCCTGTATATCATAAATGGAACACTATTGATAAAGTTTTGTTTTCTTCTCTTTCTAACATTACATTGATACTTCAACCTATGTAATTGTACAGAAGTTTTATCTTGGCCCTAGCATATGTTCTTCGTGTTTCACTGTTGCAGTCATTACATTAGGCTAATCAGTTGGCAGGTTGCCCTCAGTCGGCCTGAATATCAAAGTCTTGTGTCCTGCGTCGGTTGCGGTCTCCTCTTACTTGACGTCAGGTCGTCAGGGGTATAAAACATGCAGCAGACGCCATTTGATTCAGTCTTTCTTGCCACGCGGTGCCCGAAGCAGAAGCAGTTCGCAAGTGCCGGTCGGCCGACTCCACCGAAGTCTTCAATTAAAGCTAAGTACCCCGTTGGGGAAACTTTTTCTTGCTCCTTACCGATGTCAGTAAATGTTAATAATTGCATTACTTGTGGAAAGCAAATACCTCATAAGGATTTTCATTTGTACTGTATTCCTTGCCTAGGCCCAGATCATGATGTGCCTTGCTGTCGGTTTTGTGCTAGATTTAACCAAAGCACTATTGAGCGTTGGTATATCTTTGCTTCAAAATATTTTGGAAACAGATTTAATTACCCTGAAATGTCGTCGGATAGCAATCCGACTACCGGACTACACAAAAAACGAAAAGAAAATGACAGAGACAGACCGTCTAGGTCCAAAACCGACGACGAAGTTTCTCCTAAGCCAGTCGCCAGTTCGCCAGTACTCAGTGAGGCACTTTCGCAGCCCCTGATATCCACTACTTTTGAGTCGCAGGCCTCTACCGAGACCCATGTGGAGTGCGGCATGCCGCGAGATTCTCAGAGTATTGTACCCGTGGATGTCTCTCCCTCGGATGGGTCTGGAGCCGCTGAGCAGGCACCGGCTTCTGAGGGTGTTTTCAGGCCTCAGCATTTCTATATAAAATCGATGCCAGCTTCAAAAACAAAGACAAAAGCAACTTCTAAGGCTAAAAAAAATGACGCTTGAGCCACATGCTCAGGCCTCTATGCCCCAAAAACAGATGATCAAAATGGGTGAAAATTACCTTGATCAGGGCCCCCCCCCCCCCCCCCCCTGATAAGAGGCCTAGGAAAAACACTGATTATGAATCTTCAGATCAGGTTTCTATTTCTTCTGATTCCTCTTCTGATCAAGAATTTTCTATACCACCCTATGAGTATTCAGATGCAGAGGAATCCATCCCATCTGCATCTCCTCCTGAAGATTATTCTTTTGGAGAAACCTTGCATACTTTGATTGCACATTTTCATTGGGAGAGTCAGGATTTCTCAGAATAAAAAAAAAGGCTTAGGGACTTCCTTCTTCTTCCTCAGCATAGGCCTTTGGCCATACCTCCTATATTAGACATTGTTGATGATGTATTTTTGGAATCAAGCATGGCTCCAGATTCTTTACCTCCGGCTCCTAGTAAGCCAGACAGATATTACAGTGTTCCTGACTCTCACAAATTTTTATTTAAAAATCCTGCTGCTGACCCTGAAACTATCTCACAGGGTCCCAAAGGTGTAAAGGCCTCGACAGCTAAGAATCCTACCCCCTCTGATAGAGATTCCAGGGCGCTGGATAGATGGGGAAAGAAGGTTTATACGTCTGCAACCTTGGCCTTAAACTGCCAGTTTCATATGCTTAAATATCAACAGCATGTTATGGGATTATTGCAACAGAAAGTGATGTTGATTTCTGAATGTGTGGAAAATAAAGAATTACAGGAATTATTGCATGCAGCAGAACAGGTTGGAAAGCATACTTTGCAATGTGGTTTTGATTCCTTGGAGGCCTCCTGCAGGGCCGCAGTTACTGGATCTGTGATTAGAAAGCATGCCTGGCTCGAGCAAAATCTGTCTGATCATGTTAAAACTAAATTGTTGGATGCACCTTTACAGCATGATATCCTGTTGGGTAATAAGGCAGAAGAGGTTTAAAAAAAATGGAAGACAAAGCTAAGTCTATAAAAGACTTCTTACAAGTGCAGCCACCAAGATTCAGTAGACACTGGCCTACAAAAAAATGGTCCTTTCCTGTGTCCGACAGAGCCTTACGGGGCAAATCCAGGCACTCAAAAGGCTCTAGATACCAATCACAGGGTTCTTACAGGTCAAAGCAATGGGGTGCCTCTACCTCCAAATCTGGAGGAAACCAAGCACAACCCTACAGTAAACAGTCTCAATGACTTTCCTCTGACATCACCAAGCACTTATCTTTTGACAGTCCCCTTAAGGGGAAAATTAGCACTTCATGCTCAAAATTGGCAGTTAATAACCCAGGACAAGTGGGTATTAAACATAGTATCCCAGGGATACAGATTTAATTTCCATATCTTGCCAATTCCAAATGGTTGGCCAGATCTGCCACAAAATCAGTGGGCAGAGACACAGAAACAAGTTACGTCCCTCATGGACATGGGGGCTATTCAACTAGTACCAGTACAGGAAAAAGGGCAAGGGTTTTACTCAAGACTGTTCCTGGTACCCAGGAAAGACGATGCCTGGCACCCAATACTGGATTTATTGATTTTGAACACATTCTTGGACATCCCAAAATTGAAAATGCTGACTTTGCAACAGCTTCTGCCTATGCTGGGCAAGAACACTTGGCTAGTGACTTTAGGCTTAAAAGAGGCATACCTGCATATCCTAATAAGGGAATTGTGCAGAAGATACCTCCGCTTCAAGGCAGGTTTTATGCATTACCAATTCTCTGCATTGCCCTTTGGCTTATCTACTGCGCCCAGGGTCTTTACAAAATGCCTGGCACCAGTAATTGCATTTTGCAGACAAAGAAGCATACAAATTTATCCATACTTGGATGACTGTCTCATTCAAGCAGAAAACAAGGACATTCTTCAACATCTGACGTTTGTAAAAAGGCTTCTAACATGCCTAGGGTGTACAATAAATTAAAAGAAATCACAACTGGTACCCTCTCAAAAGATTACATTCCTGGGTGCAAGCTTGAATACAACTGCCCAGATGGCTTACCTTACGCCAGACAAACAAAGGCAACTGACTATATACTTCAAACAGATGGCAACAAAAACCCAGTTATCTGCAAGACAAATTCTGCAGGCTTTGGGGTTCATGGCATCCTGCATTCTACTAATTCCATATGCAAGACTGCATATGAGGAAACTACAATGGTATCTAAAAAGTATATGGAGTCATCATTGTCAGTCTGGAAACAATGATTCCTCTCATTCCCTGCCTACAACAGGAGTTTCTTTGGTGGGCAGAGACATGTCACCAGAACATGGGACAGTCTTTTACTCTACCCCCTGCCACCCAAACCCTAACTACAGACGCATCAGACTATGCTTGGGGGGCCCTCCTGGCGGGGAGATGCATTCAGGGCATATGGAGCCCAAAACAAATGCATCTGCTTATCAATCAGAAAGAGATGTTAGCTGTTCAGAATGCCTTGACAGCCTTCAAGGACTTACTTCATCCAGGACAACTACTGATAAAGACGGACAACACCACGGTTATGTGGTACATAAACAAGCAGGGGGGGTACACATTCCTACCCTCTTTGCAGACTAGCCATGGCATTGTGGGACACAGCCTTGACTTACCAAGTACATCTTCAAGCTCAATTCCTGCCAGGAAACAAAATACTCTGGCAGATGACCTAAGCAGAAATCTTATGGACCTGCACGAGTGGAAACTGGATCCGCAAGTCTTCAGCATGATAACAGAGAAATGGAGTCCGGACATAGATCTGTTTGCCTCTTCCTAGAATTTTTAACTGGACAAATTCTGCACAAGGACTTATCACAGACAAGCATGGAAAGTGGATGCCCTATCCTTCAGTTGGAAAAACCTATCAGTCTCTGCCTTTCCTCATCTGCCTCTTCTTCCCAAGGTCTTACTAAAGGTCAGACAGGAAAAATCAAAAATGATCCTAATTGCCCCGGACTGGCCTCGCCAGCACTGGTATCCAATTCTAAGGAATATGTCTCAACTCCCTCCTTGGTACTTGCCTCAAATAAATCATCTACTGTCTCAGCAGAGCAATCAAATTCTGCACAATCAGCTCCAAACTCTGAACCTGGCAGCATGGCTGATCATGTAATTATTCAAAAAACACCTCTCAGTAAATCTGTGATGGATGTCATTTTGGAAGCTAGATGGCCTAGTATTAGAAAATCTTATGCTGATAAATGGAAGAGATTCTGTGCCTGGAACCAAGCACAAGGGAAAGACACAGCAAAGCCACATATTCCTCAGATTTTACAATACTTGACTGAGATGCTTGACCAAGGGCCTATCTTTTTCAGCAATAAAAATCTATGCCTCTGCCATCTCAGCTCATTACAACATAGAGCCTCCCATCTTTTCTCATCCTCTGCTAAAACAGTATCTTAGAGGGGTCAAAAATTTAAGGCCACCCAGAAGATCATCAACTCCTGCATGGGACCTCAATTTTGTGTTGGAAAAGCTCACCCTGCCTCCATTTGAACCAGCAGCTACTGCAGATATAAAGTTTTTATCTTGGAAAACAGCTTTCCTTCTGGCAATCACGTCAGCAAGAAGGGTTTCAGAACTACAGGCCCTCATGGCTGTGGAGCCTTTTATTACTTTTTACCCGGACAGGGAGTCCCTCAAGACCAATCCTTCCTGTACGTCTAAGGTGGTATCCAGTGTGGCTCTTAATCAAACTATTAACCTGCCAACTTTTTACCCAAATCCGCAGAACAAGGGGGAGCAGATCTGCATTCTTGGATGTACACAGACAACTAAGATTCTACTTAAACAGGACCAAATCTCTAAGAAAGTCTGAGCAGCTACTGGTGGCATTTGCTGCAGGATCAGAGGGGAAGGCTGTTTCAAAGCAGATAAGCCACTGCATTCGTTTCTGCTATTTGCATCATGGTAAACCGGTGCCCAAGGGAATCGGGTCACATTCCACCAGAGCTGCATCTACCTCAGCAGCTTTTCTCAGAGGGGTGCCAACCAAAGACATTCTAGAAGCTGCTACTTGGAGCTCTGTTCATACTTTTACAAAGCATTATCATTTGCCTCTCTTCTCTATGTCCAGGGCAGGCTTTGCCAGTGCAGTTCTGCAGGGCCTTATAGCCGCTCCTAATGCTATTTAGTTCCAGCCTCCAATCCATAGCTTTGGGATTCTACCCAAATGTAATGACTGCAACAGTGAAACACGAAGAACATAGTACAGTTGTGTACACTTACCATAAATGTAGATGTTCGAGTGTATTCACTGTTGCAGTCCGGGTTACCCACCCGACATCCCCCTTTTTTCTAGAACTTCTCTTTATTTCACTATATTCTACAGTCTTTGTGGTGTGTTTGCTTTCAGATGAATGTAAAGTTGATGTTACAATTGCATTTATATATATATATATATATATATATATATATATATATATATATATATATTTGCTCCCCATTTGGGGGACACCTGACATATGGGGCAAGAAAAACTAAAGAAAATGGTGTCGGCTGCATGTTTTATATACCCCTGACGACCTGACGTCATGGAAGAGGAGACAGCAACCGATGCAGGACCCAAGACTTTGATATTCAGACCGACTGAGGGCAACCTGCCAGCAGATTACCCTAATGTAATGACTGCAACAGTGAATACACTTGAACATCTACATTTATGGTAAGTGTACACATCTGTACTTTTTGTGAATATACAAAATCGTTATTTTATATCAGTAGATTGTAGATGCAATTATGTAAATTTATATACAACTGTAAAGGCAGACGCAGTGTAATATACGTTAGACCTTTCTAACAAAACAATTGTCAGACTTTGTAGTATATTCTGTTTTGTACAGTAATATTACCTTCATAAGAAAACTATGTGAAATTAATCTTCCTGCTGCATGATTAGTGAGAGCTATTGTTTGTACTTGGGTACAACTTACATGGTTATGATATAAAAAAAGAACAGATGTTTACAAAATTTATTGGTATTGTGCGTTTAAATGAAGAATAATAGCAGTAATTCAGTTACATAAATAGTTTAAAGTATAGTCTGTTCAACCTTGACCCTAACCAGGACAGGTTGTTTAAATAAAAAATGTTAGGACTGTTAATGTTATCATTGATAATTTACATAGGGGATTGCCTGTCCAAATATATTTGTGCTAAACAAAAGAAATGAACAGTATTAGTATCCAAGTTAGCATCATTTTCAGCCTAGATAATGGATACTTAGTCTCTTACTCGTATGATATTTTTTAATTTACACTAAGTGTTAAGTTTTGACTTCTTTTCATTTGGGGCAGCACTTTTAAACAGCTGCTTATTATTATGTCAGCAGTACAAATGCTTCATAATACCAGCATGTTTTTTTTATATGTAGTTTAAGCTTCACCTATAATAATCCTGCTACTACAAGTTCCTTTTGTCGGAAGCTACAGCAAAATACATTTATAAGAAATAGATTTTGCTACGTTTCATGTCTTTCATTATCCTTTGAATGTCTTACAGTAAGCAAAAAATGAAAGTTATGTTGTGTAACCAGATTTCTACTGGTTGACATTTTACAGGCTCTTTTAATTTGTTGACTTTTAAAGTCTGGTAATTCAGAGCCAGGCAGCACAGTGGTTAGCATAGTCTCCTCACTACAAGATGATGTTCTTCGTGGTTCACTTTTGCAGTCATCACACTTGGGTTATCTGCTTGCAGGTAGCCCTCAGTCAGCCCTAATACCAGAGTCTTGGGATTTCTGCGTCAGATGCTGTCACTTCTTCCATGATGTCAGGTCATCAGGGGTATAAAACAGGCAGTCGACGCCATTACATCAGTCTTTCTTGCCGAGAAGGAGCCTGAAGCAGAAGCAGTTTACAAGTGCCGGTCGGCCGCTACCTGAAATTTTTCGTTTTTCGAGTTTCAAACATGAAGTCTTCTAAAGCTAAGTACCCTGTTGGGAATTCTTTTTTCTTGCTCTAACCGATGTCAGAAAAAGTTAACAGTCGCCTTGCCTGTGGAAAGCAAATACCTCACAGAGATTTTCATTCTTAATGCGTCACCTATTTAGGCCCAGACCACGACGTCCCTCACCATTGGTTTTGTGCCTTGTGTAACGCCCGAACCATTTGTCAACGGGCTGTTTTTGTCGCTAAATTATTTCACTCTCATTCTCCGTATTCCGAAATGGCATTGATAAGCCATCAGACTACTGATCTTCCAAAAAAGCATAAAGATAAAGACCGAGACGGACCGCTAGTCGCCAGTCTACCGATACTCAGTGAGGCGCCTTTGCAGCCCCTGATGCCCGCTTCTACAGATTCGCAGGCCTCTGCTGAGACCCATTCGGAGTCCGGTATGCCACGGGATGCTTCTTCGACTATGAAACCTGCGGATGTCTCTACCTTGGATGAGTCCGGAGCCGCTGTGCAGCACCGGCTTCTGAGGGTGTATTCTGACTTACCGATGTTCGCATTAAACCAACAGCTTCATTTTCAGCTAAAACTACCGAGTTTCTCAGGCTCAGAGTATGCACTACGCCTAGAAAACCAACGGCCAAAACGCATGCTCAAGCTCCCGTGCCACAAAAACAAATGCTTAGAATGGCTGAAGACCTTATCAACCTAATTAGGGGAAGCCAGCCTTCCCCTGTTAAAAGACAAAGGATTGAGTTTCTTTCTGATTCTACAGACCAGGAGTCTGATGACTCTGACCCTTCTGATTACCAGGACGTACCCTTATCAACCTTTGAGGATTCAGATGCAGAGGAATCCATTCCCTCTGCCTCCCCTCCAGAGGATTTTTCTTTTGGTGAAACCTTGCATACTTTGAAAGCATTTCCGCTGGGAATGCCAGGACTATCCTCAGTCCAAAAAGAGACTCGTAGAATTTTTAGAGTTGCCTCAGCTCAGGCCTCTAGCTATACCCCCTGTCCTGGATGTTGTAGATATCTTCATGGAATCCAGTCTTTCTCCAGACAATTTACCACCGGCCCCTAGAAAACCTGACAGGTATTACAGACTACATGATTCTCACAAATTTCTCTTTAAGAATTCTACTGCGGATCCAGAGACCATTTCCCAGGGACCCTACTCCTTCAGACAGGGATTCCAGAGCTTTAGACAGATGGGGTAAGAACATATGTACCTCTGCAACTCTTACCATCCAGGCATTGAATTGCCAGATGTTCATCGTGCATACAGCTGCAGTAATCACAGATGGGTTTTCTGCCGTCAGGCGGGTCCTCGGTCGGCCGAATTCCAAAGTCTAGGTCCGGCATCGGTTGTTGTCGCTTTCTTTCCTGACGTCAGTGAGGCAGGGGTATATAAGACACAGCCGACGCCATTTTCTTCAGTCTTTTTTGCCGCGCGGTGCCCGAAGCAGAAGCAGTTCGCAAGTGCCGGTCGGCCAGCTCCTGAATTTACGAAAAATTTGAAACCGAAGTCTTCTTTAAAGCTAAGTACCCCGTTGGGGAAACTTTTCTTGCCTCAGACCGATGTCAGAAAAAGTTAACAATTGTATTTCTTGTGGGAAGCAAATACCGCATAAGGATTTCCATTCCCTCTGCATACCTTGTTTAGGCCCAGACCACGACGTCTCGGGATGTCGCTTTTGCGCTACTTTCAATAAATGCACTATTAAGCATCGGGCGGAGTTCGCCCTACACCTTTTTGGTAAAGCCTTTGATTATAAAATGTCATCGGAGACTCCGACTACCGTTTTGTCCAAAAAACGCAAGGACAAGGACTGACATGCGAGGTCCGCGGTCTCCACCGACACCACGCCAAAACCGGCTACACGTGGTCCGGTTCTCAGCGAGATGCCTATGCAGTCCCTGACTACCGACGACACTTCTTTGGCGGTGTCTTCTGTAACCGAGACCGCACGTACCTCAGCCCATACCCAGACTACAACCACCGAAGCCACTGTGAGCGTTGAGCCTCCTAATGTGGACAGGTCCACTTCCACCCATGGTGTCTTTAGACCCTCATCTTCCTTTTCCATTAAGGCCTTTACTAAGTCCAAATCAGCCAGGCATCCCAAGAGGCCTGTTGCACAGGGCCCATCTCCAGGCCCCATGCCTAAAAAGCAGATGCTTAAAATGGCTGAGGATTTAATTACTCTTATCAGGGGTTCCCAACCCTCCAGACAAGAGACCCAGAGTGGAGGAAGATTCTCCCTCTTCTGATCAGGGCTCCATTTTTTCAGAACATTCTGATGTAGAGGAACACTCTTACTCCCCTTTTGAAGACTCTGATGCAGAGCAGTCCATTCCTTCTGTATCTCCTCCAGAGGATTTTTCTTTTGGGGAAACCTTGCACACCTTGAGGGAACACTTCCATTGGGAAGGCCAAGACTTTTCTGATTCCAAGAAAAGACTTAGGGAATTTCTTTTGTTACCTCAACACAGACCTCTGGCGATACCTCCTGTCTTGGACATACTTGATGATGCTTATGCGGAGGCTTGCCTTAATCCAGATTCCCTGCCTCCTGCCCCAGTCAAGCCTGATAGGTACTACAGAGTTCCTAACTCCCACCAATTTCTTTACAAAAGCCATAATGCTGACCCTGAAACCATTTCTCAAGGCCCCAAGGGAATGAAGGCCTCTACTGCTAAGAATCCACTACCTTCCGAAAGAGAGTCAAGATCCTTAGAAAGGTGGGGAAAAAAGGTATATACCTCGGCCACCCTAGCCATGTGGGCCTTAAATTGTCAGTTTCATATGCTTAAATATCAGCAGTCTGTTATCACAATTAAGAAATAAAATGTCTCAACCTGAACAACCAGATTTGAAGGAGTTGCAGGATATGATGCATAGTGCAGAACAAGTGGGTAAACACACCTTACAATGTGGCTATGATGCCCTAGAGGCCTCAAGTAGAGCTGCTGTTACAGGATCAGTCATTCATAGACATGCCTGGCTTAGGGAACAAATTTTGCCTGATCATGTGAAAGCTAAACTACTAGATGCTCCTTTACAAAAGGATGTGCTATTTGGTACTAATGCTGAGGAGATACTACGGAAAATGGAAGAAAAAGCCAAATCTATGCAAACTGTCAAAGCTTTTCTACAGGTTCAACCACCACGCTTTAGCAGAAATTGGCCTTCTAAAAACTGGTCCTTTCCAGCCACGGACAAGCCCCAAAGAGGTAGACACAGGCACAAGGGGCAGAGGACAATCACAAGGATCATATAGAGGCAGGCAATGGCAAACTCCAGCACCAAGAGGTGGCGAAGACAGTGCACAACAATACAGGAAACAAACCCAATGACTCCCTCCTTTCCATGCCAAGCAAGTCTCAGCTGGCAGCACCCTTGGGAGGAAAGCTGGCATTATTTACAAGAAATTGGCATATTGTCACAACAGACAAATGGATCCTGGACGTTCTAAACAGAGGCTACAGATTTCATTTTCACACTCTTCCAAAAATGAGAGGCATGCCAAACCTGCCACACAATCAAAGGGCAGAGGCACAACTACAAATTTCAAAGCTCATAGACATGAAAGCTATTCAAGAGGTACCTACTCATGAACAAGGTCAAGGTTTTTATTCCAGGCTGTTTCTGGTACCAAGGAAAGGAACCGACTGGAGACCCATTTTGGACTTATCCATCCTAAACACATTCTTACTCGTACCAAAATTCAAGATGCTCACATTACAGCAGCTTCTTCCCATGCTGGGCAAGGAGTTTTGGCTAGTAACATTGGACCTCAAGGAGGCATACCTGCATGTCCCAATCAGACAAAGCTGCAGAAGATACCTCAGATTTCTTGCAGGTTCAATTCACTATCTATTCTCTGCATTGCCCTTTCACTTTTCTGCTGCGCCCAGAGTATTTACGAAATGCCTGGCATCAGTAATTGCCTACTGCAGACTTCAAGGGATAGAAATTTACCTTTATTTGGACGACTGCCTGATCCAAGCGGACAGCAAGCGCATACTTCTGGAACATCTGGCTTATGTAACACGGTTACTGAATTCCCTGGGATACACAGTCAACAAAGAGAAATCCAGGCTAACACCATCTCAGAAAATAACTTTCCTGGGTGCCAACTTGGACACAAACACCCAGATGGCTTATCTTACGCCAGAAAAACAGGGGCAACTAACTCAGTACTTCAAAATACTAGCAAATTGTACCAGGCTTACTGCAAGGAAAATCCTGCAGGCTCTGGGCTTCATGGCATCTTACATTCTTTTAATCCCATGTGCAAAGTTGAGGAAACTTGAATGGTACCTAAAAAACCTATGGTCTCAACACAGCCACAGTTTGGAAACAATAATACCAATAATTCCATGTTTGCAAAAGGAGTTTCTATGGTGGGCCCAAGCATGTCAAACAAACACAGGTCTCCCATTCTGCAAGCCTCAAGCAAATCAAGTCATCACAACAGACACCTCCGATTACGCCTGGGGGGGCGCACATGACAGACAGGTGCATTCAGGGCAAATGGTCCCAAAAGGAAAAGCACCTTCACATCAATCAGAAAGAAATGCTAGCAGTGATAAATGCAATTACAGCTTTCAAGGACCTCCTGCATCCAGGACAATTATTGATAAGAACAGACAACACCACAGTAATGTGGTACATAAACAAGGAGGAACACATTCATACCCCCTGTGCAGACTAGCCATGACACTTTGGAACTTGGCTCTGGAATGGCAAATCGAACTTCAGGCACAGTACTTGCCAGGTTTGGAAAACACGCTGGCAGACAATCTAAGCAGAAATATGACAGATCCACACGAATGGAAGTTGCATCCTCAAGTGTTTACAAAGATAATCCAAGCGTGGGGGAGGCCAGACATAGATCTCTTCACCTCCCACAGGAATCATCAATTGGAAAAGTTCTGTTCAAGGACCTTTCATCCAAAGGCCTGGAGAGTGGATGCCCTTTCATTCAGTTGGACAGCATGGACAGTTTACGCTTTCCCACCTCTGCCTCTTCTGCCCAAGGTACTCTTGAAAGCAAGAGCAGACAGACCGAAGATGATACTGATTGCTCCAGACTGGCCAAGACAACACTGGTACCCAAGACAACACTGGTACCCACTCCTGAGGAGCCTAACACATACTCCGCCCTGGTCCCTACCTCTAATGCCTCTTCTGCTGACTCAGCACAGCTACAAAACTCTTCACAGTCCGCTGAAAACACTCAATCTCGCTGCATGGAAAATTCCTTAACACCACAACAGACCCTACTCCCCAAAGAGGTGCAGGATGTCATTTTGGAGGCCAGAAGGCCATCTACTAGAAAGGCTTACTCCGCAAAATGGAAACGGTTTTGCTCTTGGAATAAGAAAAAAGGCCAGGACCCTAGAAAACTGAATTTGCCTCAGGTATTACAGTATCTAGCTGAGCTGCTGAACAGTGGACTTTCATTTTTCTCCATAAAAATGCATGCCTCAGCCATTTCTGCAGAATTCAACACTGATCCACCCTTATTCTCTCACCCACTATTAAGACAGTTCCTCAGAGGGGCTAAGAATATAAGACCACCAGGGAAACAACCAATGCCAGCATGGGATCTTAATTACATTCTTGAAAAATTAACATTGCCTCCCTTTGAACCAGCTGCCTCAACAGATTTGCAATATTTGTCCTGGAAAAAAGCCTTCCTTCTGGCCATTACCTCAGCTCGTAGAGTTTCAGAACTACAAGCCCTCATGGCTGTGCAGCCCTTTCTCATCTTCCATCAGGACAGGGTTTCCCTTCAAACCAACCCATCATTTATGCCTAAAGTGGTATCCAGGGTAGCTTTAAATCAAGCCATACACTTACCTACCTTTTACCCCAATCCTCAAAACAAAGGGGAAAGGCTGCTACACTCCTTAGACCTCCATAGACAGCTACGTTATTATTTGGACAGAACAAAGCCTTTCAGGAAATCAGAACAACTTTTTGTGTCCTATGCTGTAGGAGCTCAAGGGAAGCCAGTTACCAAACAGACAATTTCAAAATGGATAGGCCACTGCATACGGTTTTGTTACTTCTATCATGGAAAATCTGTCCCTACAGGCATCAGATCCCACTCCACCAGGGCCACAGCTACCTCTACAGCCTTTCTCAGAGGAGTTCCTACCAAAGATATTTTGGAGGCAGCCACTTGGAGTTCTGTGCATACCTTCACAAAACACTACCACCTGCCTTTATATTCCAAAACTAGAGTAGGCTTTGCCACTGCTGTGTTGCAGGGCATTCTGGCTCATTCCAGTTCCACCTAGTGCCTACCACCCTGTGCGTAGCTTTGGGATTCTACCCATCTGTGATTACTGCAGCTGTATGCACGATGAACATAGTACAGTTTTGTACCTACCATAAATGTAGATGTTCGAGTGCTAATACAGCTGCAGTACAGTTTTCCCTCCCTTCTTCCCCTCTTGGTAAAGGCCTAGGGCCTAACCCCTCTTCATACAACCTGATTGGGTTATCCTTCTATGGTATATTTGCTTGCAACTACTGATTTTTGATTATATTGCATTGCATGTATATAAATATAATTTATGTATTGCCTTCCTTCTGAGGGCACCTGACATCTGGGGCAAGAAAGACTGAAGAAAATGGCGTCGGCTGTGTCTTATATACCCCTGCCTCACTGACGTCAGGAAAGAAAGCGACAACAACCGACGCCGGACCTAGACTTTGGAATTCGGCCGACCGAGGACCCGCCTGACGGCATAAAACCCATCTGTGATTACTGCAGCTGTATTAGCACTCGAACATCTACATTTATGGTAGGTACAAAACTGTACTTTTCACATGTTGAAGTACCAGCAACATGTTATTGAACTTATTAAACAAAAAATGGTGTTATTTCCAGATTGTGCAGAAAATAAAGATTTGCAAGAGTTAATGCAATCTGCAAACCAAGTTAGTAAGCAAACTTTGCAGTGTGGCTTTGATGCCTTAGAAGCATCTTACAGGGCTGCAGTCACTGGGTCTGTACTGAGAAGACATGCTTGGCTGAAGGCACAAACCTTGCTAGCACAATGTCAAATCAGAATTACTAGACGCTCCTTTAAATCAGGACCATTTATTTGGTACCAAAGCAGAAGAGGTTCTTAAAAAGGTGGAAGAAAAAGCTAAATCTATGCAACTGTTAAAGAATTGTTACAAGTGCAGTCACCTAAATTCAGTAGGCATTGGCCTTCTAAAATCTGGTCCTTGCCAGCCCCATCCAGGCCTTCTCAGTCCAAAAACAGGGGAACCAGACCACCAAGATTACAGTCTCAGGGTATGCAGAGATCTAAACAATGGAGTGTTCCCACCTCAAAAACAGGGAGTGGTAAGCCACCCACTTATGGAAAAGTTCACAGTGACTTTTCAGTTATCCTTCCCAGCCCTGCCCAACTACTTGTGCCCCTAGGAGGAAAACCTGCCCTTCATGCCAAAAACTAGATGTTCATTACTCAGGGCCGATGGGTTCTAAACATTGTATCCCAGGGGTACAGATTGTACTTCCATTCACTGCCAACCCCAAGCGGGTTTCCAGACCTTCCTCCAGACCAGTGGGCAGAGGTTCAAAAGCAAGTACTTTCCCTGCTCAGTGTCAGGGCCATCCAACCTGTTCCAGTAGAACAAAGAGGACAGGGTTTCTACTCCATACTGCTCCTGGTGCCCAGAAAAGAGGGCACTTGGTGCCCTATCCTGGATCTATCAATTCTCAACGCTTTTTTCTGGTGGTCCCAAAATTCAAAATGCTTACCCTGCATTAGCTTCTCCCTATGCTAGCCAAGGATGCCTGGTTAGTCACCCTAGACTTAAAAGAAGCTTATCTGCACATCCCCATAAGGGAGTCTTGCAGGAAATATCTACTCTGCACTTCCCCTTGGCTTATCTACTGCGCCCAGAGTATTCACAAATTGCCTGGCTCCAGCCATTGCATACAGCAGGCAGAGAAATATCCAAATGTTCCAATACTTGGACGATTGCCTGGTTCAGGCGGACAGTCAGGAATTGCTGCTTCAGCACCTGGCATTTGTAAAAAGACTCCTATGTTTATTGGGGTACACCATCAACGAAAAGAAATCACAACTGGTGCCCAGTCAAAAAATTGTATTCCTGGAAGCAAGCTTGAACACAGCTTCCCAGATGGCATTTCTCACTCCAGAAAAACAGGTCTATTTGAACAACTACTTCAAACAAATGGCCACCAAAACCCAGCTGTCTACAAGGAAAATACTGCAAGCCCTAGGGTTCATGGCCACATACATTCTGCTAATTTCATATGCAAGACTGCATATGAGGAAACTTCAATGGTACTTGAAAAGTCTTTGGTGCCAACATTCTCAGGACCTGGAAACCGTGATTCTTATCATACCTTGTCTAAGGGCAGAGTTCCTTTGCTGGGCAGAAGCATGCAACCACAAGGGACTGTATTTCACTCAACCCCTTGTCATCCAAATCCTGACTACAGACTCACCAGACTATGCATGGGGGACTCACATGGCAGGCAAATGCATTCAGGGCAAATGGAGCCCAGGGCAAATCCTCCTGTACATCAAAAAGAGATGTTAGCTGTACAGTATGCTCTGACAGCCTTCAAATACCTAATCCTTCCAGGACAGCTGCTGATAAAAACAGCCAACACCACAGTTATATGTGGTACATAAACAAGCAGGGAGGAGCCCATTCTTACTCTGGAGGTTAGCCATGGCCCTGTGGAACACAGCCTTGAGCAACCAAGTGCATATACAAGCTCAATTCCTGCCAGGCAAACAGAATTCACTGGCAGACGACTTAAGCAGAAATCCCCTGGACCTACACGAGTGGAAATTGGAGCCCAACACCTTCAACCTTCTATTCCAGAGGTGGGGGACACCAGAGGTGGACCTCTTTGCCTCCCCTGAGAACCACCAGTTGAGCAAATTTTGCACCAGGAACCCTCACAGCAGGGCCTGGAGGGTGGATGCCTTATCCTTCAAATGGGAAAACCTCTCAATTTATTCCTTTCCACTTCTGCCCCTCCTGTCAAAGGTACTACTCAAGATCAGACAGGACAGCCCAAGGACAATTCTTATTGCCCCAGACTGGCCACGCCAGCACTGGTACCCACTCTTACACAGTTTGACAACACCTTCATCAGACACCATCCCTGCTGTCTCAGCAGAAGGGACAGATTTTGCATCCACAGCTGCAAACCCTCAACCTTGCAGCCTGGCTTATCCCCTGAATACTCCACCAGCAACCCTCAGCAAACAGGTGTTGGAAGTCATTCTTGGTGCCAGAAGGCCTAGTACTAGGAAATCCTATGCTAAAACGTAGAAAAGATATTGTTCTTGGAATCCGTCTCAAGGAAAGGACATAGCTGTGTCCTCCTTACCTCAAATCTTTGATTACCTAGCAGAGCTACTCCACAGAGGCCTAGCCTTCTCCTCCATTAAGATTCATGCCTCTGCCATCTCGGCTCATTATAATACTGAGCCATCTCTATTCTCTCACCCTCTCATCAAACAGTTCCTGAGAGGGGCTAACAACTTAAGGCTACCTTGACAGGACTAAGCTTTTCAGAAAATGTGACCAGCTGCTAGTCAGCTTTGTTACAGGGGCAGAGGGCAAGGCCATTTCAAAGCAAACCATTTCCAAATGGATAGCACACTGCATCCATTTCTGCTACAAGCACCATGGAAAACCTACCCCACAGGGAATCAGAACACATTCCACTAGGGCAACTTCCACCTCTGCAGCATTTCTCAAGGGGAGTCCCAACCAGAAACATTCTGGAAGCTGCAACCTGGAGCTCTGTACACACCTTCACCAAGCATTACCACTTAACTATTTTTTTTTTTAATTCCAGAGCTGGATTTGCTACAGCAGTCTTACAGGGCCTGCTAGCCAGCCCCAACTCCTCTTGACTGCCTCCACCCTTCCTCAGATTTGGGAATCAACCTAAGTGTGATGACTGCAGCAGTGAAACACGAAGAACATAGTACAGTTTTGTACACTTACCATAAATGTAGATGTCTGAGTGTATTCACTGTTGCAGTCCTAGTTTCCCTCACTCCAGCCCCCTGTTGTTCTCTATCCTTTCAACCTATCCTCTATATGGCCATTTTTTATGGCAGGGGTATTTACTTTTTACTGGTGGTGTTCCACACCATATACTAGCTTCCTATTTGGGGGGGGCTCCTGACATGTGGGGCAAGAAAAACTGATGTAATGGTGTCGGTTGCCTATGTTATACCCCTGACGACCTGACGTCATGGAAGAGGTGACGGTGTCCAACGCAGAAATCCCAATACTCTGGTATTTGGGCCGACTGAGGGCTACCTGCAGACAGATGACCCAAGTGTGATGACTGCAACAGTGAATATACTTGAACATCTACATTTATGTAAGTGTACACAACTGTACTTTCTCCATTTAGATTATTGACCGAGGTTCCTTCATTTTGGTGTCTGCATGTTTTCTCTCTGTTTTGCATGGGTTTTTGATGGGTACTCCAGTTTCCTGTTGCCTCCAAGTACATGCAGTAGGTTAATAGCTATTCTAAAGTCTCCCTGAGTATGAGTGTGGAATGTGTCTGTGTGTGACTCAGAAAAAAGGCCTACGCCCCAGTAAACTCCATGGACAGCAGTGGCTGTTCTTGACTGGGCTCTAAAAACTAATAGCAATTTGTGAGCCTGGATAGTTGAAGTTCATAGCCATCAATCAAAGTTTTGTTCTCCTTCACATTCATTTTCAGATGCAGCATCTTAATTGATGAGTTAACATTTGTAGAAACTCCAATCTGTTCTGTGTGGGTAGAGAGGCTAACTGATCTGTTAAGTACAGTCTTGACATTTGTTTTTATTGGAGAGCAATTATTTGCAGTGTCTCACTGAGTGAGGTTAAACTTGGAAGTAATCAAGATGGGTGTTAATGTGTATATTACCTTTACTTTAGAAACATGGGAGTTGCTTCTTGGCTTGTATTGTTGGAAACACTTAATTTTTCCCCAAACTTTAGTAACATAAGGGATTGAAGATGTGCGATGATGTTAATCCTTCAGCATTTCTTCGTGGATGGGCAACATTCTAAATTGATGAGCTTCTTTATCTCCTGTGATAGTCCCTTATTAAAAGGATCAGCAGTTAGAACAGCCAGAAAAAAAAATCAGAAAAAAATAAGGTAACCCCATTCCCTTTCCAGGAATGTTATTGATTAAGTTTTCCAGATCACTTCAGTCATTCTGAAATTTTGTTTATTCCCTAGCCTAGAAAACCTCACAATCTGCCATTGAAGTTGGCACTTACAGAAACATACAGTATTTAAAAAAAAAAATTAAAGGAAAACTTTGTCATGAAAATTGCTTGAGAGTATTTTCGTTATAAAGTTACCACTGTTTTGAATCTTTGATGCTACAGGTATTTTCTCTCCCCAGAGTGCATCAAGTCATTGCTTTTTGTAACCAACTGGCACGCAACATTGTAACCTAATCATGTTTTATGTGTTAATCAAATATAAATGGTCATGCTGTTAGCAGCTGTTGTCTTAATTTCTTAACACCCAATATATTTTAATTACTAGATCAACTAGCGCACACAACAGACACTTCTCCTGTCTATATTTGCTCCAGTATTTGTTCATATCACTCTTGGTGCTTCCAAAATTCTCACTTTTTGCTTGTCTTTCCATAACCTCTATTTCCCTCACATGTATCCTTGCTGTCTCCATGAGTATTACTGTCATCCACCCACCACTACTTCCATGTATGTTCAATAGATTTCATTTGTTCCACATAATGTAGGCTTATTCCTCTTCCCCACAATGTACACCATTTATTTCTTATTTTATAGCTTTAATTTTATAGGTTAATTTTTCCTTCTGCCAGTTTTCCCATGGTTTACTAAAATAATTTATATTATTATTATATTCTTACACCATCTTTTTCATCATTATTTTCCCCATTAATATTTTTCCTGATAATGTTTCATTTCTTCATTTATAAATTTTCTCATTTCTTTTTACCATATCCGAAAATTTGTCATACTTGCATTTAAACATTTTTACAACTAATCTTTCATCTTTGTTCATCTATCCACTTTATCACTGTATGTAAATGTAGTCAAGCAACTTGTACCACTAGGTTAATTAACCCTAAACCTCCTTCCTCTTTATTTACATCCGAAAATTCCTCTCTACTGGATTCAGTCTAGAATTCCATATTTCATCTACAACAGTTCTTTTTCTAATACTGTTAGTAACAAGAATACACTTGCTAAATATGTTATTTTCCCATTAAAACTGAATTTATCCCATACACCTTTTCCAAAGTGATGACCTACATGTTTTCCAGAAAAAAATCTTTTAACTCTATTTTTTTCCCATTGAAGACTACTTGTATTCTTATTCCTGAATTTTATTTCATTCATTGTAAAATATATTTACCTATCTTAACTACCTTTCCTAATTCTTTACTTTTCTCTTTAATGTCATTCTTCTTGCTTCAAAACATTCCTTTAAATAAATTTCTACTACTTTTATCTACAGCTTGTTTTTTTTTTTTTTTGCAATTGCTGTAATATCTACATAAATTAAAAAAAAAAACAGAATTCTTAATTCTTCGAGCATTATGTGCCCTGCCTCTTGCATTTTATAATTTATTTTGCATAGAATCACATAGGTTCATACGTAGGTACTAGTCTAGGTTCATAGGTAGGTACTAGTCTATCAGCCCTGGGACCTATACAAGACCAGCCAAAAAAGTTCCCTGGCTTATGCCACCCAAGAAAATGATTTTCCTGCGCCCCTGTTGAGCAGAGCCACAGAAGTGATACCCGGGGTGAATTTCCTATTTCCCATCCAATTGTCAAGATTTTTCTTAGAGGGCTAATGAGGTGCTTTGCTTAACATGAATGGAACAGAGCATGGGAAGTCTCTGGGACAGCAATCTATCCCCCCAGCATCTTCTGTTTATTGTGGTGGCAAGGTTTAGGTCCCTGGAGCATGTGGCTCAGAGGGATTGGGGTTTCTTTAAGTGTAGCATGTCCTCCAGATCTGGGTTTGACATGGCTTTGAATGTTAGGCAGAGGTTGCCTCCAAGTAGGCGATAAGCGACTGAGTACAGCTGGAGATTTTTGAGACTGTCTGCATATGGCATCTGTTTGAGGTCGATAATCCTCTTAGTGAGGTATTTCTGTGGCCTTTCTAGTTGTTGTAGATGTCTTGCGAGGTATGAGTAGAGAAGAACAATGATCTCTTTTTTTTTTTTTTCTGGAGATGAACCCCTTTGTGATGAGATGTACCACACAGAAGGATTTCCCGACTACTGTGGCGATGTGATGATCAAAGGAGAGACTACTGTCCACCTGTGACTTAAGGTCTCTTATCACACTTTCCGTGTTTAGTAGGCTACCGCCTATGTGGTAGTTCATGGGTACAGTGCTTTTCCCAAAGGGGATGACATTGCACTTCTTGGCATTGAGCTTGAGGCCATGACTTTGACACCAAGCATCAGTATCAGTGAGGCCCCTTTGTAGAATGTCCACATCGTTAGGCGATTCTGTTAGGTTCCTAGTTTGCAGTCATCTGCGAACTTCTTTAGTCAAATACCTGCTGTATTAGCCTGGACTTCTGAGAAGTAGATTCCAAACAGGAGAAGACCCAGGACTGAGCCCTGTGGTACTCCCACTTGTCACTGGTCTGAAGTCAGATTTAGCGTCTGCTACTTTCACTGTGTGGGTTCTGTCAGTGAGCCAGTTGGCCACCCATCTTGTGACATAGGGATTTATGCCTAGTCTAGTGAGTTTATCTTTAATTCCAGAGTGGGGGATGGTGTCGAAAGCCTTGGCGAGGTCAAGGTAGGCTGTGTGCACCACCTTACCCTCGTCCACGGCTCTGGTGACTGCTTCAAAGAAGTCAGTCAGGTTTAGGAGACATGACCTACCTTTTACAAACCCAAACTGAGTGGGGTCCAGCGTTTGGAAGTTACCTATGTCCTTGTTTGTAAGCTCCAAGATGGATATGTTCCATGGCCTTGCAGACCAAGCTCGTCAGGCTAATGGGGCAGTAGTTCTCAGGGTCTGTGGTGGTGCCCCTATGTGGAGTGGGATAACCGTCACTGTGCGCCATTCAGTAAGCACAAACCCGAAGTTAGGCTATGATTGGACTATGGCACCTATGGGATGCCAGTTCATTCTGTAGTTTGTGCAGAACGCAGCCTGGGATGTTGTCTGGTCCCATGGATGCTGTGTTCTTGGCTTTGGAGAGTGCGGTCTTTACTTGTACATTCGTGATTACATGGGCTTTGCAGTCTTCTGGTATAGTGATGGGCCCTTTGGGGGATGAGGGGGGGTAAAGTTTGCACTGAACCTATCTTCCAGGATGTTGGCAATATCAGTTGGTTCTGTATATCTAGTGCCATTGTGCTGTACCTCAGAGCAGATCTGAGTGTTACCACTGAGATTCTTGACATAGCTGTAGAATGCTTTGTGGTTGTCTTTAGAATCAGTGGTGATTTTATTTTCATAACTAGCTTTGGAGGTTTTCATGAGGGATGTCAGCGTCGTACTGAGGCTGACCAGGGAGATGTTCATCGTGTTACACTGCTGCAGTCATCACACTTGGGTTATACTGCTGTCAGGTGGTCCCGCAGTCTGCCAGAGTTCCAAAGTCTTGGTCTGGCGTCGGTTGCTGTCGCTTCTTCCCTGACGTCAGTGCGCCAGGGATATATAAGAGGCATCCAACGCCATTTTCTTTAGTCTTTCTTGCCGCGCAGTGCCCGAAGCAGAAGAAGTTCGCAAGTGCCGGTCGGCCGACTCCTGAGATTTTCAAATCGAATTTCAGACCGAAGTCTTCAATAAAGCTAAGTACTTGGTATTCTGATGAAGTTCGTAGGAGCGAACGAAACCTAGGTAAATAAAGGAGTTATCTTTTTGTGGTGGTGTATCTGCAATGTTTATTTACGGTTTTCGAATATAGAGTGAAGTTTACTGCTTGCATACTGCTGTTTTCATCTCCTTATTGGCGTTGCTTCCATCTCGCTTTCTTGTGACAGTGTTGGCGTTTGTTTTGGTTACCAAAGCTAAGTACCCCATTGGGGGACCTTTTCTTGCCTCAGTCCGATGTCAGAAAAAGTTAACAATTGCATTTCTTGTGGGAAGAAAATACCTCATAAGGACTTTCATTCTTATTGTATTCCTTGCCTAGGCCCAGACCACGACATCACAGGTTGTCATTTTTTCTAGGTTTAACAAACGAACTATTAAACGTCTGTTTGATTTTGCCTGACATTATTTTGGTAGGAAATTTAATTATAACATGCCGTCGGAGCAGCCGATGACCGGAATGCATAAAAAAACGCAAAGATAAGGACAGGCAGCTGAGACCCAAACCAGACTCAGAGGCCTCTGCTAGGCCAGTCGCCGGTTCTCCGGTTTTCAGTGAGGCGCCTACACAGCCCCTGATGACTGCTGATTTAGAACCCCAGGCGGCATCCGATTCCCAAGCTGAGATTGCTAGGCCTCCACAACCTTTATCTTTAGGCCCTTCCGACTCCATGGCTGAAGGAGATTTTGGTGCAGTTGAAACGCCTTCAGTTGCAGAAGGTGTCTTCAGACCGACTACACTCACTATTAAATCCTATGCAAAGCTGAAAACTCCTTTAAAAGCAAAGAAGACTGTACAGCAGTCCCCAGTACAAGGCCCCATGCCTAAGAAACAGATGCTTAAGATGGCTGAAGACTTAATTACCCTAATCAGGGGTTCCCATCTTCATCCTGATAAAAGGCCTAGACAGGAGGAGGACTACGCTTCCTCTGACCAGGTTTCAATTTCCTCAGATTCTTTTGAGGAACAGGAATACTCTTTTCCCCCTTATGAAGACTCTGATGCTGAAGAGTCTATTCCTTCAGCATCTCCCCCAGAAGACTACTCTTTTGGGGAAACTTTGCATACCATGAGGGAACATTTCTACTGGGAAGGCCAGGATTACTCTGATTCTAAGAAAAGGCTCTGAGTTCCTTTTACTACCTCAGCACAGACCACTTGCTATTCCACCTGTGTTAGACATTGTGGATGATGTTTATTCAGAATCTAGCCTTAACCCAGATTCACTACCTCCTGCACCAGCCAAACCAGACAGATACTACAGAGTCCCCGACTCACACAAATTCCTATATAAAAGCCCTGTTGCTGACCCAGAAACCATTTCCCAGGGTCCCAAAGGGGTTAAGGCCTCTATTGCTAAAAATCCTGTACCCTCTGAAAGGGATTCTAGAGCACTAGACAGATGGGAAAAGAAAGTATACACCTCAGCTACTCTAGCTATGAGAGCCGTAAATTGCCAGTTTCACATGCTGACATATCAATAATGTTTGATGTCTCAGTTAAAACAAAAAATGATCATACATACAGAACAGCCTGATTACAAGGAAATGCAAGATTTGTTGCATGCAGCTGAACAAGTGGGAAAGCATACTTTGCAATGTGGATTTTATTCATTGAAAGCTTCTTGTAGAGCAGCAGTGACAGGGTCTGTCTTACGTAGGCATGCTTGGTTAAAAGAACAAACCTTACCTGATCATGTTAAAGCAAAGTTATTGGATGCACCTTTACAGCAGGATGCTTTATTTGGTGTAAAAGCAGAAGAGGTTTTAAAGAAAATGGAGGATAAGGCAAAATCTATGCAGACGGTCAAGGATTTTTTACAGGTTCAACCCCCTCGTTTCAGCAGAAATTGGCCAACCAAAAACTGGTCTTTTCCAGCTTCTGACAGACCACAGAGGGGCAAATACAGGCGCCCAAGGGGCAGAGGTCAGTCACAAGGCTCTTACAAGCCTCGATAATGGGGTGCCACAGCCCAAAAAGGAGGAGAAGACAGGTCTCAAACTATCAGAAGACAAACACAATGACTTACCCCTCAGACTGCCAAGCAAATCCCTCTTGGCAGCTCCCTTGGGGGGAAAACTAGCATTTTTTGCAGACAACTGGCACATCATCACAAAAGACAAATGGGTCCTAAATATTGTATGTCAAGGATACAGATTCCACTTTCACACTTTACCAAGGATAAAAGGAATGCCAAACCTGCCACCAAATCAATGGGCAGAGGCTCAAAAACAAATTACAGCTCTCATGGACATGAGAGCCATTCAGCAGGTTCCTACACAGGAGCAAGGACAAGGATTTTACTCGAGACTCTATCTAGTTCCCCGAAAGGACAAAGCATGGAGATCCATTCTGGACCTCTCAGTTCTAAACGCATATCTGGAAGTATCCAAATTCAAGATGCTCACACTACAGCAACTTCTTCCCATGCTGGGCAAGAAGGCTTGGCTAGTAACGTTGGACCTCAAGGAGGCATAACTGCATGTATGTATGTATGTATGTATGAGACAATGTTACAACTGCCTCATGTACACAGACAACCCTCTCCTCCTCCCAACAAATTCCAACACATGTGAGAGATGCAACCATATAGCCAAACTGGAGGCTAAGCTCTCTCAACTCAGTACTGGCGTAACCAGTCAGGAGGAGAAGGAAACCACACTCACTACAATTCCAGTCTCACATAGACCTACCACGACAGAAAACCAAACACATAAACACACAAAAACATACTCAGAGGCTCTAAATAAAAATCAGCCTAAGCAGCAGAGACCTCAAAAGCAGACACCCAAGCAACCGCTACCCCAAAACAAAACACGTGCAACACATAGCTCACAAAGCCAGTGTGCAGAACAGTCACAGCCCTTAAGGCTAAACAACACACCTGATACACTTGTAATAGGTGACTCTATCATCAGGCGCACTGACATCCCGCTCACCAGGCTGAACAAGGAGAAGGTCATGGTGAGCTGCCTGTCAGGCGCTAGGATCCGCCACATAACACAAGCACTCAGGTCACTCCAAGGCAAGTAAAGTACAAATATGACTCTGTCATTGTCCATGCTGGTGTGAATGACCTGAGACATACCTCCCTGGACTACATGAAAATAGACATAGAGGAGCTCCCTGAGCATGTAGCCCAGGCCAGTATGACCCACACCTTGAGTAGCATCTTACCCTCACCAAGAATGATGCCACAATATGAAGACAAGATGATCAATTTCAACAATTGGCTTAAGCATTGGTGTCATTCAAAGGGGATCCAATGCCTGTCAGCCTGGGATGACATGCTCGGCAAGCCACGATGCTTCGCTAGGGACGGCTTGCACCTGACACCCCTGGCTTTCGGATATTGGAAAGGCTCTTGCTACCCCCATAGTGCCTTTTTTAGGCAAGGCTCAAAAGACAAACCCACCTCCATAGGTATCACAAGGGATGAGAAACTAAGAGTAATGCTACTTAACGCCAGAAGTCTATACCTCAAGATGCATGCACTCAAAACTCTCCTTAGCATGGAGAACATTGATATCTGTGCAGTAACAGAAACCTGGTTCAAGGCTGTCGAGAGCACCTCAGCACTACCAGGTTATACCTCATACCATGCTTTTCGGCCCCAAAACTTGGACCGAACCACAAAAGGAGGGGGAGTATCAATATTCGTCAAAGATACCCACACCTCCAGGTTGGTCGCGCAGCACGAAGCATCAGAGACTATCCATGTGCAACTAACAGTGGGTAAAACTGCCTTCCAGTTTATAGCCTGCTACAGACCACCCTTCCAAACCCAGGAACCCCACTCAGCCTTCCTGAGAACACTGGAAAATATGAAGGTCTCTCCAAACACCATTATATTGGGCAACTTCAACTACCCAAACACAGACTGGGAGCATTACTGTAGCTCCAGCACCCTAGCCCAAAGGTTCCTAGAATTTATAAACTCAAATGCTATGGAACAACTTGTCACCACTCCCACAATAGTGGAAAACATACTGGACCTGATCATCACCAACATGGGGACTCTATGCTCCAGACCAGAAGTGTATCCCTCACTGGTAAGATCAGACCATAAACTAATCTCACTGGGTATTCACATCCCGACCCCACCCCCTGCCCAGAAAACCACAGTGAAAAACTTCTCTAAAGCAAATTCCTCACTCCTCAAAACTGAGGTGGAATCCTTCAAAGCCCTCGCAATCCCAAATAAAACCAAGACCCAATCCTCCAAAGGCAGACGTCCTGTCTGGTGGACCCCAGCCATAAACAAACTATACAATAGAAGGAGGAAGCTACTACATGATAGAGCAAAATCCCAAAAAGGGAAGGCATCTCTGATTAGTATTAGCAAAATACTACGGGCACTCATAAAATCGTCTAAGGCCAGCTTTGAGAGAAAAATTGCACAGGACACTAAGGATAATCACAAGGCTTTCTTTAGTTATGTTAGGAACCTGGGTGGGAATTCCCAGATATGCTCAGAAATTAGTCCAAAATGACAAAAAAATACACAGAACCCACAGACATTGCCAACATCCTAGCTGACAGGTTCAGCGCAAACTTCTTCCACCAAAAGGGCAAATATCTATCCCAGCAGAGTGCTGCCCCCCTGACATCTCAGATACTCAGGTAAGAGCTGCCCTCTCCAAAGCAAAAAACACAGCATCAATGGGACCAGACGATGTCCCGGGCTGCGTCCTACATGAACTCCAAGAAGAGCTAAACCCAAACATAAAACTACTGTTCAATCTCAGCCTTACTACAGGATATGTACCCAAAGAGTGGCGTACAGCAACAGTGGTCCCTCTCCACAAAGGTGGTGCCTCAACGGATCCTGGAAACTATCGCCCCATAAGCCTGATTAGCTTGGTCTGCAAAGCTATGCAAAGGATCATCATGGACCTCATAAATAAAGATAGTGGGGATCTACAGACACTGGATCCTACCCAGTTTGGATTTGTTAAGGGCAGATCCTGCCTCTTAAACCTGGTTGATATCTTTGAAACAGTCACTAAGGCCATTGACGAGGGGAAGGTGGTCCACACAGCCTACCTGGACCTCGCAAAAGCCTTCGATACAATACCCCACTCAGGCATTATAGATAAGCTCACCAGCTTAAATATAAACCCCTATGTCACTAGATGGGTTGCAAACTGGCTCAAGGACAGAACCCACATGGTTAGAATTGCTGGAGCCATGTCAGACTCCAAACCAGTTACAAGTGGCGTCCCACAAGGCTCAGTCCTGGGACCTATCTTGTTCGGCATCTATTTCTCGGAGGTACAGGCCAACACGGAAGGACTGTGGCTGACCAAGTTTGCAGATGACTGCAAACTGGGCACCATAATCGACACTCCAGCCGACACAAGCATCCTCCAAAAGGGCCTCATAGAAACGGACAACTGATGCCAGAGCCATGGCCTCAAGCTAAATGCCAAAAAGTGTATAGTCATCCCCTTTGACAAAAACAAATTAAACAAATTTAAATATTGCATTAGTAATAACTTGAAAATTTTTAAATTCATTATTACAAGTGGGATCCGCACTTACTAAGTTTAATTGTAGTTGTTGCGTGAGCCCATTCTCTGCCTCCTCCACGTTCGTGCTTGACTGCCCTTGATATTGCGACCCTCCTTGTTTCGAAGCCATTCCGACCTGCGGAGGCCCCCTTCCTCCAAAGGGAATTGTTGCTGGTTGTTGGCATTTTCATTGTTATAATACGGAATGCTATTATTAACTTCTGATGTAGATGATGTTTCCGGCATATTGCTACGCCATTGGCCCACGTGGTGGCTTAGGGTAGGCTTGCCCCTTGGAATAATCCATTTTATCTCTTTGGAGCTTATAATCCTTTCTCTCCACAACCAAATTGCTATATTTGTCAACCTGCATAAATACTTCTAAATATTGCTGCTGACAAGCCGTGAATGCTGATTGTTATTTTATCTTAGTATCAAGTGCTTGAATTTGTTCATTTAATTAATCCATTTTTATGGCATTATGTTTAATCAGTACTTGGAGAAGCTCACACCCCTGCTGATCAAACAGCTGCAACAGTTCCTTATGTAATGCACTATTTTCTTTTAAGCCTGTAGGGTACTTCCAGTACCTTAAACCTTTTGGGACCTGTTGTCTCTTTATACATTCAGTGAAATAAACATTTTCATGAACCAATTTACGATAATGCCATACTAAATCATGAAATTCATCAACCATTGTTGTGAAAGTAGGTGCCTGCTTATTCGTCACCATAACATTATTTTGCACTTGATTTAACCATTGTGACAAATGAATGTCTTTATAAGCAGGTTCAGCATTATTTACTTAATTTTGTTATTGTAGTTGCTCTTGCCCAGGAGGAATACAATCCACACTATCAACACTGTCCATTCTATTATTTCTAAAGTCCGGTAATCTTGTGTTAATAGTATTATTACCAGAAAGTTGTTGTATAAGTTGAGTAAGACTTGATACCGATTTGTTGAAGCGTATCAAATTCGGCTCTGGTAACCACCGTTACTGTGTCTTGCGTGCTGCCTGAAGACATAACAAACTAAAATCCACAAGAACACGAACCAGATAAAAGAAATCCAACAGCACAATAACAATCCAACGGCAACAATGGAATAGATTCAAATCAAATTTATTGTGGTAAGCGCTTTCGGCTGCGACACCAGCCTTCATCAGACAATTAAATTAAAAAACAAAAATGCTTATATACTTGTTCTCCTCCTAACCAATTATCCAATTACTACAAATAATTGGTTCTTAAAAGGGCATAAATACTAAAGTACTAAAAACTATTTTCCTCCTAACAAGTGAGGAAAGTTGAGTGCTGCAGTAATTTGTAGATTATTTAGTGCTTGCAACGAGTTTTGAACAAGTGCTGAGCACAAGGAAACAGTTTTGAGTGTTAAAACTAGAAAACTGGCCAGTTCTAAGGGAAAATTTGAAGAGTAGACCTTCTGGCACTGGGAATAGTTTAACCCTAGTTAAACGGCGCTGCTCAAAACCACACAAACGCAGGTTTTTAAACAGAAAGATGAAAGGGATAGAAATAGCACAAAATGGCCTATAAAACTACAGATTCTGAGCTGAAACCACTCCTTCAGCGACAGATAGGCTGCTCAAAGCTCACCACTCACTTAGTAAGGTCTGGGCAACACAGAAACTACAAAACAGCCCAGAATTCAGCAAAATCTGAAAACTGGACTCTACTGGTTATAGAATGGTGGGAAACGAGTCAAGAGAGAGGATTTTTTGTTGTTTTTTGTTTGTTTCAAAAATAAAACGGATACAGTAATACAAACACTTTTAAAGCAGAAAAATGGCTATCGCACTTAAATGTGTAGCCCTCAACAGTTAAACAGTTGAAAAACACTTAAAAACGATCAGTTAAAGTGCAAACAGTATTAGAATTCAGAAAACATTCATGATTAAAGCAGAGTGTTCAACTCATTGGGCATCCCTGTCTTACACCCCTCCTAGTATGTACCTCTGTACTAAACTAACCATTTACTAGAATTTTTACTTTATTTCTATAGGCAGACATAATTTCCTGCTTTCTCGCTTGTATTGCATTATTTCATGATCACCCATAAAATTTCATATCCTATTGTATCAAATGTATTAATATGCTCTCTTACTATCAGTAATAAGTCTTCACATCACTTTCCTCTTGTGGTATGCATACTGTCCTAAATAATCTTTTCTGTCTTATTTTCATAAAAATCTTACTACTGAACAATAACGACTATATCTGTTTCCAGTTTTTCATTACATTTTTGTCCTCTTCCAAATCATTTTAAGTATTCCACTACACAATTCTTTATACATGAAACCTGCATTTATCTGATCATTCAGAATCTTTAAAAATATATATTCTTTTTGCCGTTCAGTTAATTTTTTTAAATACATTTCATACCCTATTCTGTCTGGTCCTGCAGCCAAGTCTGTATTTACTTGTCCTAATCCTTTATCTAGCATATATAAAGAAATCTTCTTTTCTAGCTCCTTATTCTCTTTTTCTGTTCACTTTTTTTTTTTTTACTTTCCATGTTTTTTCTACCTTCTTTTTTCTTTTAAAAATTTATTGTACATATTATACTACACTATTCATAATCTTTTGAGCTCAATCTATTTCTCCTTACATCTCTCATTACATTACCGTGTTCCTTTACTAATCTGATTAAGTAACCCGATACCTCTTTTCTTTTCCTTGTAAAAATTATCTTTGCTTAAATAACAATTGTTGCATTTTTTCTTGATTTCTTTCTTATAATTCTTTCTTTGACAAAGTACTTTTTATCATTATATTCTAAATCTTCTAATGCTTTGTTGTGCTCTTGTATATTTTTCTGTCTCTACGTTTTTGACATCATATTGCCATTGTAAAAAAAACAAACATTTTTTTTGTATATTTTCCTTAAATATCCTCCATCGAGACTAAGTTTTTATAAAATGTTCTCATAGTAATATAATCTTTCCATGACTGTATTACAAATCTTTCCTTCTTCATTCTATGTTTTCTCATGTATCCTTTTTATGCATTTGTCTATTTTAATATATTCCTTATTTTCCTTCATCTCTAGCCATATTGCAAGATGACCAGAAAATCCTGTTTCAGCTAACTCCCCTTCTCCTATAACTAAACCTTCTGATACTATAAAGTAATCTGTTTTAATTCTGTACATAACCGTTTTTGTAAGTACATAACTTGCCACATCTTAAATGTCTTAATATTTTTCTTATATTTCCTTTCTTTTTATGCTTGCCTCTCAAATCACAATTAGTTTGTTGTTTTTATAATAGTCATAGTTGTCACTGCATAGTCAAAAATGTGATGAAATACGCTTTTCTTTCTTTACAGTTAGGAAGTTCGTATAAGGATAGAAAATGCTTTATACTTGTTTCCATTTTAAATCTTCAATGGTTCATATTCCAATTTTTCTAAAGTTATATCTAATATCTTTAGTGTATTTTTACAGAATTTGGCTTTTACAAAATATCTTTAATTTCCCAAATTCTAGATTCTTTCTTCCCCATGGTTTCTCTGTTTGTAATCCTTCATTTGTTGAAAATTGTTTGTCTTCTAATGTAATTGCATTTACATCACATGTATTACAGCACCCCAAAATCTCTTTTCTTCTTACTATATTCTTTATACTCTTCACATTTACAGAAACTACTCTATAAAATTTTAATTTTCCCTTTTTCCTTAGATTCATGGTTTTTATGTTTATAGCTAATTACTAGGATAGCTGCCTTAATGAGCTAGTCTAAACCTTGCCAATTTCCCTCTCAAAGGTGAGATCAAACACTGATATCTTGTGTCTGTGAGTAATACACCTTAACCACTATACCAATCCCTAACCGTTTGCTGTATATATTCTTTTTCTTCCATTTCCTTTCTTCTCTTTTGTACTTGCCCCTTAAAAATTTCTTTTTCTGTCTTTTATCCTTTTACCAGTGATCTCCCAGTTTGTCTTGTCACATCTTCTATGTCCTTGTTATTATTTTTTCTCATCTAATATTTCTTCCATTTTTACTACTTCTAAAAGTTTTTATATGTGGTAATTTTCATATCTTTCTTTTCCTTTTTCCTTACTCTTAATTTTAACAATCCACGTATTACTGTCCAGTTTTGTTACATTTATAACATTTCAATTCGCATTTTTTACACATTTCCCCACAAGTATAACATTTTTATCCCATTTACTTATCAGAATGTCTTTTATCCCATTTACTTATCAAATGTCCTTTTCCACAAACAAAACAAAAAAAAAAAACATGTTTTGGGTTGTCCTCAGCATTTTACAGCACCCCTATCCCCCTCCACATTTATCATGATTGGTATACATCTATTTTTAACACAATGTTACAATCCCATCTGCCAGTCCAGAAAACCCTTTTATCATACACTTTTGCAATGTCAATGTCCAGTACCTCTTTACATAAAGATCTGATGTTGTTAGTCTTCTTTCCATTCGTCACTGATGGGTTCGGTTCCGAGCCCTTGGAACCAAGTCTGCCTAATACGCAGCTCGTGCCAGCCAAAAACTTTCGAGCTAAGCTTCTACCCATAGTACCCTTCTCCCTGTTACCTCAGATCTCTTTTTCCGTGTAGCCGTTTAGCCGAGTTCTCAGCTAATTGAAAACGTTTTGATATCTCTCAGGATATTTTGTAAGTTTTCCTTTCGTTTGTGGTTTATATTGCTATTTCTATAATCTTACAGCAATGTTTAGACCTTTCACACTTTTTCCACCTGTTTAGTAAACCTTTTAAGTACCATTGGTGGTATGGCCTTTTCTCCCTACCCTTGTGGTATTTCTTGAATACCATCTTTGGTATTTCTTCTCCTTTTCCCTTTAACTAACTAGTTGTGTGTTTTCTGACTTATTTCATAGATTTAGTGTACATTTAGATAGTTTAGACTTGGAGATAGAGTTTGAAAAACTTCTCTAGTATTCTACTTGGATTGTTGTGTAAATTTCATGATGTCTGATGAAAAGGGCACAGTGGGTTTCAAACATTGTGTTTCATGTAAGGGTAAACTTCCTAATAGTGACTCCCATGATGATTGTATTTATTGTTTGGGGGTGCTCCATATTTTGGTGCAACCCCCCCTGTGTGATTTGTCAAAGTTACAGTCAGCGCACCTTGAACGATCGCAAGAATAAGTTGACTCTAAAGAGCCTACTTATGTCACCCTTTTCAGAGGCCCTTTCTGCGATGGAGGTCTCATCCCCTCCAATCAAGGATAAGAAAAGGTCCCACTCGGTTCCCTCTTCGCCATTTGGTGACCAGGGAAAATCTGTTAAGCCTAGAGTGCCAAAGCTATCTTCGGAGCATAAGTCTGCCTCGTCGGCACCGACCTCTTCTGCTCCAGCTTCGTTTCGGCTCCGATACTGTCTCCAGCACCGACTATCGCCCTCACAACAACTTTGGCATAGAGTGCCGCTTTGGCACAGTGCACGTCTTCGATGCCCATCTCTGCAGTTATGACTGAAGCTTCTGCATCTGCTCTGAGTACCCGTTTGGCTGAGCCCTTTTACAGTCCCGATAAATACGAATTTGACTCTGCTGCTTTTGGTCTCCAAATTTGAGACATCGGTGCTGGTAGATTCCACACCACGGACCTGATACTCTCCAGCAACATACCCATTTCTAGGACAGGTGCACAGTCTATTCTTAGAACGATCTGAATCCCCTTTGGAAGTATCCACTAGATCCAACAGAAGATCTTGATGTGGTGCGTTTTGTGGACCAGCTGTTGACAGCCAGGGGGATGCCCACCCCTTCTAGGACCCATCCTTCTGCAGGTCTTAGGTTGCCTTCTCCATGGACTCCATCCTACTCTTCTCCATTGACCATATTGGTTCCAAAGCCTTCTGCTCTGATGTCCTTTTCAGAAGCCCCTGTTTCAGCTCCTGTAGTGGACCTCACTGGGGGCTCCAGGACGGTCCCTTTGGCCTTTGGTCACTGCAGAATCGGGGCTTCCTCAACCCTGTGATTGGGCTGCAGGCACCTCAGTTCGTGGCACGGTTCCGAGTGTTTCTACGGTTCCATCTTCGGTACTGGGAGTTCTGTCTGCACCGATCCTGCTTGAGGCTCCATCCTCGGGAGTGGGTTCGACGGAGCATGGTGTGACCCCAGTTCCGAGGTTGTCCTTCTTGGTTCCGGGCTCCCATCCTTCTTCGGGTGGACCTGCTTTCTGAGCTATGGAGAAGCCACTTGTTTCTGGAAGCATTCCGCCAACGTCAGAACCCCAGACCCCCCTGACTTACAGCTGTCACAGACCACATCCCCAGGACACTGGGCAGGAAAGCCACAGGACCCTCTGTTGCAGGTTGTCCCCTCTTCAGAGTCCTCAGAAGCCCCCACTGAGGAGCCCCATGGAAGAGATTGTGCAAGAGGAAGCACGTAGACTCTCCTGAAGACTCTCTAACAGAGGACACTGATTTTGATGACGATGAAGGGTCCCCAAGGTCACCCCCTGAAGATATCTCCTTTGGAAACATCCTTGAAATGTTGAAACGGGTGACTGGAAGCTCACTAATCCTTCTTCCAAGGAGTCCGTATTTCTGCAGGCTTTCCATGTCTGGCCATCTACCTCTTCGGTGACCCCACCTGCAGAAGAGCTAGTACAACTTGTGGTGCAGCGTGCTTGGAAGAACCCTGATTCTGTTGAGTTGATCCTTCGAAGACCTGACAAGATACTTTCTCCCCTCCGAGGAAAACCCACATTGGTCCAGAGGTTTACCAGTCGATGCTATGGTGGTGGCAGTGGCCACGAAAAAGGATCTTGCTGAAGAGTCATAATACTCACCCACCCAACAGAGAGCCCCGGGCCATGGACAGATTAGGGAAGCGAGTCTTTGCTTCAGCGACCTTTGCCATACGGTCCCTGAATTACTTGGCACATTTTACGAGGCTCCAAAGAGACTTGGTTTCCGAACTCTCGGGAACACTCACAGGACAGGTGTCTGACAAGGTAAAGGATAAAGTTGCCTCTCAACCCTGGAATGGATCTCCAATTTGTCCAGGAGGTTTCTCTCACACGCAACCAAAGGGGCGGCTAGAGCTGCGGGTTTAGGCATAGTTATGAGACGCCATCCCTGGATGCGCCTCTGTGACTTCACGGACCCTTTCAAGTCTTCCTTCTTGAATGCTCCCATTGAAACATCTTCCCTTTTTGGCCCCAAGGTGAAGGACACTCTGGCCATGTGTGAGCAGGATGGTAAGACCCTGTCTGCCATAGGTCTATGTTTTTCCAATCCTCAACGTTCCTTTTCCAGGAACCAGAGGAGTGGCAAAATGTGGCACAAAAAATCTCAGGGTCCTTTCTGTGCCACACGTGGCGATGATACCCCTAGGGGCAGAGGGGGTAACGGTTCTGGAGGATACCCCTACCGAGGCAGAGGGGGTCCACGTAATCAGGGACCCAGGGATTCTTTCTCTGGCCAGCCTTATCAGCGCTTCTGAAGAGAGGCACATTTGCTTTCCTCTGGAAGCAGTCGGGGGTCGTTTCTCTCTGCACCAAGCTGCCTGGTATTCAATAACCACAGATTGTTGGGTACAAAAGATCATAACCAGAGGTTACACCATTCCACTTATCCAAAACTTCTTGATGCTCCACCCAGTCAAAGGGTAGACACAGGTTCAGAAATAAACAAGCTGCATCAAAAATGAGTCATCCAATTAGTCCCACCAGACCAAATCAGATCCGGATTTTACTCAAGTTTCTTTTTGGCGACAAAGAAGACAGGGGACTGGAGACCCATTCCGGATCTCAGCAATCTGAACAAGTCTGTTGCCCAAACCAAATTCTGGATTGTCACGGTTCAGTCCAGTCTCCCTTTTTTAAGGGAAGGCGATTGGAAGTGCTAGATAGATCTTCAGGACGCGTATTACCACATCAAAATGGACAAACTCTCCAGGAGTCTACTTTGCTTCCGACTAGGAGTCAATCGTTGCCAGTTTTGTGCCCTGCCGTTCGTAATCTCTACAGCCCCCAGAGTGTTCACAAAGTGCATGGCTGTGGTTACAACTCACTTAAGACTGCAAGGATTCTGGGTGTTTCCGTATTTGGACGATTGGTTCCGTACCACTCCCACCAAGCATCCTCTGGTAACAGCCCTGCAATACACTCTTTCCCTGGCAAAACATTTGGGGATAACTGTAAACTTGGAGAAATCCAATCTTGCTCCATTCCAGAACATAGAATTCATTGGAGCAGTCTTCGACACCTGCTGTTATTTGGTGTTGCTCCCAACTCACAGACTTCGGAGATCAAGGATCCGGGTGATACTCTGCCAAAACAAAGTCTCAGCGAAAGAGGTTCTTCAGGATGTTCTTTGTGTTTCACTGTTGCAGTCATCATATTTGGGTTATCCCTGCCAGGATAGCCCTCTGCTGCCCCAAATACCAGAGGCGTAGTATTTCTGTGTCTGTTGCTGTCGCTTCAGGACTGACGTCAGGTCACCAGTAGTATAAAGTAAGGCAACCGACGACATTACATCAGTCTTTCTTGCCGTGCAGCCCAAAGCAGAAGCAGTTCACACGAGTGCCGGTCAGCCGCTACCTGAGTTTCATCTACTGAATTGAAGCTGAAGTCTTCTAAAGCCTTCTAAAGCTAAGTACCCCATTGGGGATCCTTTTTTCTTGCACTAACTGATGTCAGAAAATATTAACAATTGTCTCGCCTGTGAAAAGCAAATACCACACCGAGACTTTCATTCTTACTGCGTCACTTGTTTATGCCCAGACCACGACATCCCCCCTTGTCACTTCTGTGCTTTGTTTAATGCCAGAACTATCCATCGTCTGGCCCTTATTGTAGCTAGATACTTTTGCTTACAGTCCTCGAACTCCGATATGGCTTCGGTAAGCCATCCAGCAGCAGATCTTCCGAAAAAGCATAATGTTAAAGACAGAGACAGACCGCACAGATCCAAACCTACCGAAGACGCTCCCATTAAGTGAGTCATCAGATGTTCTTTGTGTTTCACTGTTTTAGTCATCACACTTGGGTTATCTGCCTGCAGATAGCCCTCAGTCGGCCCGAATACCAGAGTCTTGGGATTTCTGCGTCGGATGCTGTCGCCTCTTCTATGACGTAAGGTCGTTAGGGGTATAAAACATGCAGCAGTCTTTCTTGCCGAGAAGGAGCCCGAAGCAGAAGCAGTTTGCAAGTGCCGGTCGGCTGCTACCTGAAATTTTTGTTTTTCGAGTTTCAGACCTGCAGTTCTCTAAAGCTAAGTACCCCGTTGGGGATTTGTTTTTCTTGCTCTAACTGATGTCAGAAAAAATTAACAGTCGTCGTGCCTGTGGAAAGCAAATACCTCACAGAGATTTTTCATTCTTACTGAGTCACCTGTTTAGGCCAGACCATGACGTCCCTTGCTGTTGGTTTTGTGCCTTGTTTAACGCCCAAACCATTTGTTGTCGGGCTATTTTTGTAGCTAAATTCTTTTGCCCTCATTCTCCTTATTCCGAAATGGCTTCGGTAAGCCATCCAACTACCGAGCTTCCGAATAAGCGCAAAGACAGAGACAGACCGCATAGGTCAAAAACTGCTGACGACACTTCCGTTAAGCTAGTCGCCAGTTCGCCAGTACTCCGTGAGGTGCCTTTGCAACCCCTGATGCCTGATTCTACAGATTTGAAGGCCTCTGCTGAGACCCATTCAGAGTCCGGTATGCCGCAAGATGCTTCTTCGACTATGGAACCTGCGGGTGACTCTACCTTGGATGGGTCTGGAGCCACTCTGTGGGCACTGGCTTTTGAGGGTGTATTTCAACCTACCGATATTCATATTAAACTGACAAGTTCATTTTCAGCTAAAACTACTGAGTTTCTCAGGCCCAGAGTTCGCACTACACCTTGGAAACCGACATCCAAAGTGCACGCTCAAGCTCCCATGCCACAAAAACAAATGCTTAGAATGGCTGAGGACCTTATTACTCTAATTAGGGGAAGCCAGCCTTCCCCTGCTAAAAGACAAAGAATTGAATTTCCTTCTGATTCTACAGACCTGGAGTCTGATGACTCTGACCCTTCTGATTACCAGGACATTCCCTTATTTACCTATGAGTATTCAGATGCAGAAGAATCCATTCCAGAGGATTTTTCTTTTGGTGAAACCTTGCATACCTTAAGAGAGCATTTCCGCTGGGAATGCCAGGACTATCCACAGTCCAAAAAGAGACTCGGGGAATTTTTAGATTTGCCTCAGCACAGGCCTCTAGCTATACCCCCTGTCCTGGATGTTGTAGATGATGTCTTCTTTGAGTACAATCTTAATCCTGACACCTTACCACCAGCTCCTAGAAAACCTGACAGGTACTATAGAGCACCTGACTCTCACAAATTTCTCTTTAAGAATCTTATTGCGGATCCAGATACCATTTTCCAGGGACCTAAAGGCATTAAGGCTATTGCAGCCAAAAACCCTACCCTTTCAGATAGGGATTCTAGAGCTTTGGACAGATTGGGTAAGAAGGTATATACCTCTGCAACTCTTGCCATCAGGGCTTTGAATTGCCAGATGTTCTTCGTTCCACATTGCTGCAGTCCTTACTATTGGGTAGTCCGCTGTCCAGTCGGCCCGAATACCAGAGTATATGGCTGACGTCGGTCAGGGCGCATTAGACTGACGTCAGTACGTCAGGGTACTAATGCGCATGACCGATGTCATATCCCCAGTCTTTCTTGCCGCATGGTCCGATGCAGAAGCAGTTTTGCGAGTGCAGGTTGGCGTTCTGAGATATTTCCGAAGCCGGAGTTTCAGACCGAATTAGAGTTGGCTAAGTACCCCGTTGGGGAACATTTTGGTTTTTTCTTGCCTCAGTATTTAACCGGATGTCAGAAAAAGTGAATAACTGTATTTCTTGTGGGAAACAGATACCTCATAGGGATTACCATACCTTGTGTATACCTTGTTTAGGGCCTGAGCACGACGTTGTTGGATGCCGCTCTTGTGCTAGGTTTAACAAACGCACTATTAAGAGGAGGTTAGACTGTGCCAGGTTAGTGTTTGGGAAGCGTTGCAATTATAAAATGCCGCCGGATGCTCCGCCCGCTTCGCCCAAGAAGCGCAAGGACAAAACAGCGAAGCCTAGGGTTGATGAACCGGCAGTCCCGGACGTCGGTTCTTTAGAAGGCTCAGTGGAGCCGGAGGTTTTGCCAGGAGTTTCTATGGAGTCTCAGGCAGAAACTTTACTGTTACAGGATGTGCCTTCTCAGGAGGTAGGCCAGGCTGAGGGGCTTCTCAGGTAACTGTTCTTCCCTCTCTTCCCAAGGTAGTTAGAGCCTCTCCTTCTGTTGCCAAAACTTCTTTGAGAGGTAGGCCAAGTTCAGCTTCAGGGGCTTCTCCTAGCATTTCGGGTTCTGTACCTAAGAAACATATGCTTAAAATGGCAGAAGATTTGATTACTATGATTAGAGGTTCTATGCCCCCTCCTGATAAGAGGCCTAGGGTGGATCAGGAGTTTGATAGTTTTGAACAGTGTTCAGAGGCTTCTGAGTCTTCTGCGGAAGATTTGCAGGAGTATCCTCCTTATTCTGATTCTGATGTGGATGATTCCACTCCTACAGCTTCTCCTCCTGAGGATTTCTCATTTTCAGAGACTCTGCATTCCATGAGGGAGCACTTTAAATGGGAAGGCCAGGATTACTCTGATTCCAGGAAAAGGCTTAGGGAATTCTTGTTTTACCCCAGCATAGGCCCTTAGCTATACCTCCTGTGTTGAATGTGGTGGAAGATGTTTTGCAGAGGCTTCCCTGAACCCTGATTCTTTGCCTCCTGCTCCTGTTAAACCTGATAGGTATTATAGGGTGCCCGAAGCTCATAAGTATTTGTTTAAGAGTCCTAGGGGACCCAGTAACTGTTTCTCAGGGGCCTAAAGGTGTTAAGGCCTCTGTGGTTAAAAATCCTGTTCCCACTGATAAAGAGGCAAGGGCTTTGGATAGGTGGGGAAAGAAAGTGTATACTTCTTCTACTCTAGCCATGAGAGCGTTGAATTGTCAGTTTCACATGCTAAAATATCAAAATTATCTCCTTTCACAATTGAAATCTAAGGTGGATGCTTTGGCGGAAGGTATTGAGTGTAAAGAGTTGCTGGATTTGGTTCATGTGTCTGAACAAGTGGGTAAGCATTCTTTGCAATGTGGTTTTGATGCTGTACAGGCCTCCTCGAGGGTGGCTGCCACTAGTTCTGTTCTTCGCAGGCATGCCTGGTTGAGGGATCAGAATTTAGCTGAGCATGTTAAGACAAGGATTTTGGATGCTCCTTTACAGTCTGATGTGTTGTTTGGCCTGTGGAAGCAGTTTTAAAGAAAATGGAGGACAAAGCTAAGTCTATGCAAACTGTTAAAGATTTTTGCAGGTGCAGCCTCCAGTTTAGTAGAAATTGGCCTGCTAAGGGGTGGACATATCCTGCTTATGATTCCCAGTCTAGGGGTAGGTCTAGACGTGGTAGGGGCAGGGCTCAAGGTTCCTTTAGGCCTAGAACAGGGAGTTCTCCTGCTCAGACTTCTGGTGAGGGCAGGGGTCAGTCCTTTCGTAAACAGACCCAATGACCTGCCTTTTCAGCTGCCAGTAGATTCTCGTCTGGCAGCTCCTTTGGGAGGAAGACTGTCTCTTTTCAAAGAAAATTGGGATTTAATTACTCAAGACAGATGGGTGTTGGATATCATTCACCACGGTTACAGGTTCTATTTCCATACATTGCCCCTTTCAAAGGCATGCCAGACGTTCCTCCTCCACAAAGAAAAGAGGCTCACAAGCAAATTTCTCAGTTACTCCAGATAGGGGCCATTCAGCCAGTCCCTGTATCAGAAAGGGGCCTAGGATTTTATTCTCGCCTGTTCCTAGTACCAAAGAAGGGGAACACGTGGAGACCAATTTTGGATTTATCTCTCCTCAACACTTATCTGGACATTCCCAAGTTCAAGATGTTGACGTTACAACAGCTTTTACCTCTGCTGGGCAAAGATCACTGGATGGTAACTTTAGATCTCAAGGAAGCTTACCTTCATGTGCCTATAAGGCTAAGTTGCAGGAAGTATCTGCGGTTTCGAGCTGGAAATTCTCATTATCAGTTCTCTGCATTGCCCTTTGGCTTATCTACTGCCCAGAGTATTCACAAAGGTTCTGGCTCCAGTGATAGCTTACTTCAGGCTACAAGGAATTCAAATCTATCCTTACTTGGACGACTGCCTGATTCTGGCTCAAGAAAAGGAAGACCTTCTACAGCATCTGGAATATGTTATAGCAGTGCTAAGATGCCTAGGGTATTCTGTGAACGAAATAAAGTCCAGTCTAGTACCCTCTCAAGACATGTGCTTTCTGGGTGTGAGACTGAATACAGCAGCCCAGATGGCCTTTTAACCCCGGACAAACAAAAGAGTCTATCACTTTACTTCCATCAACTATCTCATCAGTCCGTGCTGACTGCAAGGACAGTCCTTCAAGCATTAGGGTTCATGGCATCTTGTATTCTGGTGCTTCCCAATGCCAAACTGCATATGAGGAAGCTACAATGGTATCTCAAAATGTATGGACACAGCACTGCCAGGATTTGGACACTGTCATTCAAATAATACCTTGCCTTCAAAAAGAATTTTTGTGGTGGGCTCAGGAATGTCACCTAAACAAGGGACTCTCTGTGACCCGCCAGAGGCGAGTCAGATTTTAACGACAGATGCCTCGGACATTGCTTGGGGAGCTCATCTAAATGGAAAGTGGATACAAGACAAGTGGCCTGCCAGACTACAGCATCTACATATCAACATGAAGGAGATGTTAGCAGTTCAGTTTGCATTAATGGCTTTCAAGGAGTTACTTCTTCCAGGGCAGGTGTTGATTCTAACAGACAACACAACTGTCATGTGGTACATCAACAAGCAAGGGGAACACATTCTTATCCTCTATGCAGGCAAGCAATGATTTTATGGGAGACTGCGCTAAGCTTGCAACTAACTCTTCAGGCAAGGTTTCTGCCAGGAGCACAGAACTCCTTAGCAGATGTGTTAAGCAGACAAATCATGGATCCCCAGTGGAAACTGGATCTTCATGTATTTCAGAAATTGACAGTGTCATGGGGAACTCCAGACATAGATCTGTTCGCTTCTCCACTAAACCACCAGCTGCCAAAGTTTTGCACAAAGGGGTTTCATCGCACAGCTTGGAAAGTGGATGCTCTGTCTTTCAGTTGGAAAAACCTTCATGTGTATGCCTTTCCACCTCTGCCTCTTCTTCCAAAGGTGCTATTAAAAGTCAGACAAGACAAGCCAAGGATGATTTTGATAGCTCCAGATTGGCCTCGCAACACTGGTACCCACTACTAAGGAGTCTGGTAAGGAAGCCTCCATGGCCTTTACCTTTGATTCCTCATCTGTTATCTCAGAAGGACGGTCATCTGCTCAATGTCAAGCTTCACTCTCCATCTAACAGCCTGGCATATTCTGTGTTGAAACACAGCAGGTCTCAACTTCCTCAACAAGTTTTAAATGTGATTATGGAAGCTAGAAGACCTAGTACAAGGAAAGTGTACGAGAAAAATGGAAGAGATTTTTATTTTGGAGTACAGCAAAGAATTTGGAGGTTTCTGAGCCTAATTTGAGTGTGGCTCTTCAATATCTTACTGAGTTATTGGACAAAGGTTTGTCCTTCTCTTCCATTAAGATTCATGCTGCAGCAATTTCAGCTCACTATGATTGTGACCCACCATTGTTTTCGCATCCTTTGTTCAAGCAGTTTCTTAGAGGGGCAAAGAATATAAGACCCCATAGAGCTCCTACTCCTGCTTGGGATCTCAATTTTGTGTTGGAAAAACTTACTCTACAACCTTTTGAGCCTGCGGCTACTGCTGAATTGAAATACTTGTCATGGAAGACTGCTTTTCTTTTGGCTATTACTTCTGCAAGAAGGGTGTCTGAGTTGCAGGCCCTTATGGCAGTAGAGCCCTTTTGATTTTCCATAAGGATAGGGTATCATTACGTACTAATCCTTCCTTTATGCCTAAGGTGGTTTCTAGTGTGGCTTTAAACCAAACTATTCATTTGCCTACTTTTTATGCAGTCCCCCAAAATAAAGGGGAAAAGATTTTGCACACTTTAGATGTACACAGGCAATTGCGTTATTATTTGAGCAGGACTAAGGATTTTAGGCAGTCTCAGCAGTTGTTTGTTTCTTTTGCTTTGAGATCGAAGGGCAAGCCTGTGTCAAAACAAACTATTTCTAGGTGGATTGGGTTTTGCATTGCATTTTGTTATTCCCATCATGGCAAGGAGATTTCAGCTGGGATTAGGCCTCATTCCACTAGGGCTACTGCCACTTCAACAGCATTTCTAAGGGGGGTGGCAACTAAAGATAATTTGGAGGCAGCTACTTGGAGTTCAGTGCATACTTTCTCTAAGCATTATCACCTTCCTATCTACTCTAAGTCTAGGGCTGGTTTTGCCACAGCTGTTTTGCAGGGCATGTTGTCAGCTCCTACTTCTTTATGATTTGCCAGCCTCCCTTACCTCTGCTTTGGGATTCTACCCAATAGTAAGGACTGCAGCAATGTGGAACGAAGAACATAGTACAGTTTTGTACCTACCATAAATGTAGATGTTCGAGGATCCACATTGCTGCAGTCCAATTTACCCTCCCTCCTTCCCTCTGTGTTTAGGGGTGGTTGTGTAGGTGAGGTTATCTGTTGATATTTTTGTATATATTTTTGTATATATTGTACATAATTTTGGTGCAGGTATTTTGGGCCTTGTCTTTTTAGGGTCTTCTGACATCTGGGGCAAGAAAAGACTGAGGATATGACGTCGGTCATGCGCATTAGTACCCTGACGTACTGACGTCAGTCTAATGCGCCCTGACCGACGTCAGCCATATACTCTGGTATTCGGGCCGACTGGACAGCGGACTACCCAATAGTAAGGACTGCAGCAATGTGGATCCTCGAACATCTACATTTATGGTAGGTACAAAACTGTACTTTTCACATGCTGAAGTACCAGCAACATGTTATGGAACTAATTAAACAAAAAATGGTGTTGCTTCCAGATTGTGCAGAAAATAAAGATTTACAAGAGTTAATGCACTCTGCAAACCAAGTTAGTAAATATACTTTGCATTGTGGGTTTGATGCCTTAGAAGCATCTTGCAGGGCTGCTGTCACTGGGTCTGTACTGAGAAGGCATGCTTGGCTAAAGGAACAAGTCTTGCCTGACCATGTCAAAGCAAAATTACTAGATGCTCCATTAAATCAGGAGCATTTGCTTGGCACAAAAGCAGAAAAAGTTCTTAAAAAGATGGAAGAAAAAGCTAAATCTATATAAACCGTCAAAAATTTCTTACAGGTGCAGCAGCCTAGATTCAGTAGGCATTGGCCTTTCCAGTCCCTCTCAGGCCTTCTTAGTCCAAACCCAGGGGAAACAGACCACCAAGACTACAGTCTCAGGGCATGTAGAGATCTAAACAATGGACCGTTTCCACCTCAAAACCAGGGAGTAGTAAGCCACCCCCTTATGGAAAAAGTTCACAATGAATTTCAAATTATCCTTCTCCGCTATGCCCAAGTACTTGCGCCCCTAGGTGGAAAAGTCACCCTTCATGCAAACAACTGGATGTCCATTACTCAGGACTGATGGGTTCTAAACATTGTATCCCAGGGATACAGATTCTACTTCCACTCACTGCCAACCCCAAGCAGGTTACCAGACCTTCCTCCAAACCAGTGGGCAGAGGCTCAAAAGCCAGTACTTTCCCTTCTCCATATCAGAGATATTCAACCTATTCCAGTAGAACTAAGGGGACAGGGTTTCTACTCCAGACTATTCCTGTTGCCCAGAAAAAGAGAGCTCTTGGCACCCTATCCTGGATCTATCAATTCTCAACACCATTCTGGTGGTCCCAAAATTCAGAATGCTTACACTGCAACAGCTTCTTCGTATGCTTGCCAAGGATGCCTGGTTAGTCAACCTAGACTTAAAAGAAGCTTATCTTCACATCCCCATAAGGGAGTCTTGCAGGAAATATCTACGATGTTCATCGTGCATACAGCTGCAACAGCTTCTTCGTATGCTTGCCAAGGATGCCTGGTTAGTCGACCTAGACTTAAAAGAAGCTTATGTTCACATCCCCATAAGGAAGTCTTGCAGGAAATATCTACGTTTCAGGGCAGGCTGTATGCACTATCAGTTCTCTGCACTTCCCTTTGGCTTATCTACTGCTCCCAGAGTATTCACAAAATGCCTGGCTCCAGCCATTGCATACTGCAGGCAGAGAAATATTCAAATGTACCCATACTTGGACAATTGCCTGATTCAGGTGGACAGTCAGGAATTGCTACTTCAGCACCTGGGATTTGTAAAAAGACTTCTAACTTCACTGGGCTACACCATCAATGAAAAGAAATCACAACTGGTGCTCAGCCAACAAATTGTATTAATGGGAGCAAGCTTGAACACAACTTCCCAGATGGCATTCCTCACTCCAGAAAAGCAGGTCCATTTGACAAACTATTTCAAACTAATGGCCACCAAAACCCAGCTGTTTGCAAGGAAAATACTGCAAGGCCTATAGGCATTCTGCTAATTCCATATGCAAGACTGCAAATGAGAAAACTTCAGTGGTACTTAAAAAGTCTCTGGTGTCAACATTCTCTGGACCTAGAAACAGTGATTCCTATCATACTTTGTGTAAGGGTAGAGTTCCTTTGGTGGGCAGAAGCATGCAACCACAAGGGACTTCCTTTCACTCAACCCCTTGTCACCCCAACCTTGACAAGTAGACGCATCAGACTATGCATGGGGGGGGGGGGGTTCACATGTCAGGCAAGTGCTTTCAAGGCAAATGGAGCCCAGAACAAATTCCCCTGCATATCAATCAAAAAGGGATGCTAGCTGTACAGTATGCTCTGACAGACTTCAAATATCTTATCCTTCCAGGACAGCTCCTGATAAAGACAGACAACACCACAGTTATGTGGTACATAAACAAGCAGGGCAGAACTCATTCTTACCCACTCTGTAGGTTAGCCATGGCTCTGTGCAACACAGCCTGGAGTATCCAAGTGCACCTACAAGCTCAATTCCTGCCAGGCAAGCAAAATTCACTGGCAGATGACTTAAGCAGAAATCTACTGGATCCTCACGAGTGGAAACTGGAACGACCTTTTTGCCTCCCCCCAAAACTACCAATTGAGCAAATTTTGCACCAGGAACCCTTACAGCAGAGCCTGGAAGGTGGATGCCCTATCCTTTACATGGGAAAACCTCTCAATTTATGCCTTTCCTCTTATTCCCCTCCTCTCAAAAGTACTACTCAAGATCAAACAGGAAAGGCCAAGGGCAGTGCTTATTGCACCAGACTGGCAACGCCAGCACTGGTACCCACTCCTAAGCAGTCTAACAGCAGTGCCACCCTGGCACCTGCATCAGACACCTTACCTGCTGTCTCAGCAGGAGGGACAGATTTTGCATCCACAGCTGCAAACCCTAAACCTTGCAGCCTGGCTTATCAATTGAATACACCACCAGCATCCCTCAGCAAACAGGTGCTGGATGTCATCCTTGAGGCCAGAGGGCCTAGTACTAGGAAATCTTATGCTGAAAAGTGGAAAAGATATTGTTCTTGGGAGTCAGTCTCAAGGAAAGGACACAGCTGTGCCCACCTTACCTCGTAGCCTTGATTACCTAGCAGAGCTATTCCACAGAGGCTTATCCTTCTCCTCCATTAAGATTCACGCCTCTGCCATCTCAGCTCATTATAATACTGAGCCACCTCTCTTTTCTCACCCTCTCATCAAACAGTTCCTGAGAGGAGCTAACAACTTAAGCCCCCCCTAAGAGATACCCCACCCCAGCCTGGGACCATAGCTTTGTACTGGAGAAGCTCACACTACTCCCTTTTGAACCTGCTGCTTCAGCAGAGTTAAAATTCCTCTCTTGAAAAACAGCCTTACTTCTAGCTATTACTTCAGCAAGAAGAATGTCTTTGTTACAGGCACTAATGGCGGTGGAGCCCTTCATTATTTTCCATGCTGACAGGGTTTCCCTCAGGACTAACCCTTCCTTTATGGCCAAGGTGGTATCCAGTGTGGTTTTAAAGCAATCCATCCATTTGCCAACCTTTTCCCCTAATCCTCAGAATAAAGGGGAAAGGATCTGCACTCCTTGGACGCGCACAGACAGCTCCGGTACTACCCTGACGGGACTAAGCCTTTCGGAAAATCTAACCAGCTGCTGGTCAGCTTTGCTACAGGGGCAGAGGGCAAGGCCATTTCGAAGCAAACCATTTCCAAATGGATAGCACACTGCATTCATTTTTGCTACAAGCACCATGGAAAACCTACCCCACAGGGGATCAGAACTCATTCCACTAGAGCTACTTCAACTTCTACAGCTTTTCTCAGGGGAGTCCCTACCAGGGACATCCTGGAAGCTGCAACCTGGAGTTCTGTACCCACCTTCACCAAACATTATCACTTGCCTATTTTTTTCTAAATCCAGAGCTGGATTTGCTACAGCAGTCTTAAAAGGCCTGCTAGCCAGCCCTAACACTTTTTGACTGCCTCCGTCCTTCCTCAGCTTTGGGAGTTAACCCAAGTGTGATGACTGCAACAGTGAATACACTAACATCTACATTTATGGTAAGTGTACAAAACTGTATTTTCTCCGGTCCTCTGTGAGATGCTTTCACTGCCCTTGATGCCTGCTTCTGTGGATTCGCAGGCTGCTACCGAGACCCTTTTGGAGACCGGTATGCCACAAAACTCTCTCCTTCGACTAAGGATCCTGCAGTCGTCTCTACCTTGGATGGGTCCGGAGCTGCTGAGCAGGCACTGGTTTCCGAGTAAGTCCTTCGCACTACCGATTCTCGACACAAACTGATGTCTTCTTTCGCGACTACTGTTCTTTTGAAAATGACCGAGTTTCTTAGGCCCAGGGTACAAACCACACCCAAGAAACCGACGACCCAATCTCAGGCAACTGCTTTCTTGCCTCATTCCCAAATGCTTAAAATGGTGAAGACCTTATCATGCTGATCAGGCGAAGCCAAGCTACCCCCTCCAAAAGGAAAAGCGATTTGTCCCCTATAGTTTTGTCTGAACAAGAGTCTGATGACTCTGAGGCATCTGAATATGAAGACTTGCAACCCCTCTCTGCTTATGAGGATTCTGATGCAGAGGAGATTCCATCCCTTTAGCCTCTCCCCCAGAGGATTTTTCCTTTGGAGAAATCCTTCACACCTTAAGGGAGCATTTCCAATGGGAGAGTCAGGACTACTACCTAAAAAGAGACTCAGTAATTTCTTAGGTCTTCCACAGCACAGACCCTTGGCCATCCCCCCAGTCCTGGATGTTGCGGAGTATGTTTTCCTGGAATCCAGCTTGACTCCTGACACCCTCCTGCACCCAGAAAACCAGACAGGTACTACAGTGTCCCTGACTCACACAAATAGTTTATCAAAAATCCAAATGCTGACCCTGAGGTTATTTCTCAAGGGCCAAAAGGAATTGAAGCAACCTCTGCTAAGAATCCTACCCCCTCAGATAGGGATTCCCGAGCACTAGACAGATGGGGTAAAAAAGTATACACCTGAGCTACTCTTGCTATCAGGGCACTAAATTGTCAGTTCCATATGCTAAAATTTCAGCAACATACCCTGGAACTTCTCAAACAAAAAATGTCTTCCTTTCTTGCTTGTGCAGAATCTAAAGAGTTACAAGAGTTAATGCATTCTGTAAGTCAAGTAACTAAACACACCTTGCATTGTGGTTTTGACGCCCTAGAAGCTTCTTGCAGGACAGCAGTCATCGGATCTATCATTAGAAGGCATGCATGGCTTAAGGAACAGCCCTTGCCAGACCATGTCAAATCTAAATTGTTGGATGCCTCCTTGCACCAAGATAACTTATTTGGCACCAAGGCAGAAGAGGTCTTAAAAAAGATGGAAGAAAAAGCAAAATGTATGCAGACAATTAAAGACTTTTTACAGGTCCAGCCACCCAGATTCAGCAGACATTGTCCCACCAAGCACTGGTCCTTTCCTGCTCCCTCTAAGCCAGTTCAGCTCAGACCCCAGACAGCAGCCACAGGGAATGCAGAGATCTAAGCAGTGGACTACCTCCACTTCTAAACCAGGGAGTTCTAAGCCACCCCTTATGGTAAGAAGTCGCAATGACTCGCCTCCACCCCCTCCCTCTGCCCCCCTTCGCTTAGCCCTAGGAGGAAACTCTCCTTTCATGCAAGCACCTGGGCCACCATTACCAATGACTGCTGGGTTCTCAAGATAGTGTCCCAGGGATACAAATTTACTTTCCACACCCTTCCAACCCCAAAAGGGATCCCAGATCTACTTCCACACCAGTGGGCAGAGGTGCAAAAGCAAGTCCTTTCCCTGCTCTCTATGAGGGCAGTAGAGCACGTTCCTGCAGAACAGATAGGCCAAGGTTTCTATTCCAGACTTTTTCTGGTACCCAGGAAAGAGAGCACATGATGCCCAATCCTCGATCTATCTATTCTAAACACCTTTCTGGTGATCCCAAATTTCAAAATGCTCACCCTCCAGCAGCTGCTACCCATTGCTTGGCTAGCCTCCCTGGATCTAAAAGAGGCATACCTCCACATTCCTATCAGGGAATCATGCAGGAAATATCTCCATTTCAGGGCAGGATCTTAGCACTTTCAGTTCTCTGTGCTTCCCTTAAAATTTCTGGCTCTGGCCATTGCCTTTTGCAGACAAAGAAATATCCAGATTTACCCCTACTTAGACGACTGTCTAATTCAGGCAGACAGTCAGGAAAATCTGCTCAAGCACCTGGCCTTTGTAAAGTCCCTACTAACCTCCCTAAGGTACTATCAATGAAAATAAATCCAAACAGGTGCCCACCCAAAGGATTACATTCCTTGGAGCAAGCCTGGACACAGCATCCCAGATGGCATTCCTTACACCAGAAACAAGTTTTCCTGACAGCCTACTTCTCTCAACTAGCCACCAGACCCCAGCTATCTGCAAGGAAAATCCTGCAAACTCTGGGTTCATGTCATCTTGCATACTGCCAGACTGCATATGAGGAAACTTCAATGGCACCTAAAAAGCCTTTGGTGTCATTACTCTCAAGACTTGGAGACTCTTTTTTACTTATAATTCCTTGCCTAAAAAAAAGATTTTCTTTGGTGGGCAACAGCATGCTCCCACAACAAGGGAGTACCTTTCTCACCACCCCCTGCCACCCAGACCCTCACCACAGATGCATCAGGCTATGCCTTGGGTGCACACCTGGACAGCAGGTACATACAGAGCCAATGGAGCCCGCAGCAAATCCATCTGCATATAAATCAAAAAGAGATGATGGCTGTCCAGCAAGCCTTGATAGCTTTCAAACCCCTTCTCTCTCCAGGGGGTCTCCTTATCAAAACAGACAACACCACTGTGATGTGGTATGTCAACAAGCAGGGAGGGACTCCCTCCTACCCTCTATGCAGGCTGGCCATGACCCTTTGGCACACAGCCTCTGCCATGCAACTCCACCTGCTAGCACAATTCCTACCAGGTTCTCTCAACTCTCTGGCAGACCAATTGAGCAGAAATCTTCTGGACCCACACGAGTGGCATCTCAACAGAAAAACCTTTGCCCTAATAACTCTGAAATGGGGCACCCCGAAGGTCGATCTCTTTGCCTCCCACACCAACCATCAGCTCAGCAAATTATACACCAGGGAGCATCACTGCATGGCTTGGAAAGTGGATGTCCTGTCATCAGTCTATGCCTTTCCTCCTCTACCTCTCATAGCCAGTGTGCTGCTCAAGATAATGGAGGAAAAAACGAGGACAATCCTTATAGCTCCAGACTGGCCTAGTCAGCATTGGTACCTCTTGCTGCGCAGCCTGTCCCCACTGCCACCATGGCATCTTCCTCAGATTCCAAACCTCCTGACCCAGAGACAAGGGGAATTCATGTATCTCCAAATGCAGACACTCAGTTTTGCTTCTTGGCTTATTCCCTAACCCCCAATCGACCTGCCAGCCTTAGTAAACAGGTTGTTGATGTTTTACTTGAGGCCAGACGCCCTAGCATTAGAAAGTCTTATGCTGACAAATGGAAAAGGTTCTGTACCTGGATTCAGGCTAAGGGAGCCCTCCCTCCCTCTCATCCTGGATTACTTAGCTGACCTGCTCCACACTGGCCTCTCTTTTTCCTCTATTAAAATTCATGCCTCTGCTAATTTTCCCATTGAGCAGCTCCTTTTCTCACACCCTTTGATCAAACAGTTCCCAAGAGGGGCTAACAACTTGAGACCACCCAAAAGAGCACCAACCCCAGCTTGGGACCTTAACTTTGTGTTGGAGAAGCTCACCCTGCCCCCCTTCAAACTAGCGTCTTCTGTAGAACTACAATTTCTCTCCTGGAAGACCGCTTTCCTTCTGGCCATCACTTCAGCCAGAAGAGTCTTCGAGCTGCAAGCACTCACGGCTGTGGAACCCTTTGTCTTCCATGCTGACAGGGCATCCCTCAGGACTAACCCATCCTTCATGCCCAAGGTAGTATCCAGTGTGGCTCTTAACCAATCCATTCATTTGCCCACCTTTTTTCCTAATCCCCAGAACAAGGGGGAAAGGATCCTGTGCTCTCTAGATGTGCACAGACAGCTCAGATTCTATCTAGACAGGACTAAATCCTTCAGAAAGTCTGATCAATTGATGGTTAGCTTTGCTCGTGGAGCAGAAGGCAAAGCCATCTCCAAACAAACCATTTCCAAATGGATAGCACACTGCATCTATTTATGCTACAAACAACACTGAAAGCATCCCCCCAAGGGGGTCAGAACTCACTCCACCAGGGCAGCCTCCACCTCTGCAGCTTTCCTTAGAGGAGTCCCCACCAGGGACATCCTGGAGGCTGCCACCTGGACATCTGTTCACACTTTTACCAAACTTTACCACCTGCCTCTCTTCTCCAAATCCAGGGCAGGGGTTTGCCTCTGCAGTCTTGTAGGGCATCCTAGCCAGCCCATAGTTTCTTTAACTGCCTCCACCTATTTCCTCAGCTTTGGGAATCAACCCAAATGTGATGACTGCAACAGTAAAATGTGAAGAACATAGTACAGCTGTGTACACTTACCATAAATGTAGATGTCCTAGTGTATCACTTTTTCAGTCCTGGTTTCCCTCCCTCCATCCCCCTTCTTTCTTTTTCTTCTCTTTCCTTACAAGGGACATATTGGTATTTACTTTCTACTGGTGGGGTTCTTCCACCAGACCCTGATGTAATGGCATCACCTGCCTTACTTTATACTACTGACGACCTGACGTCAGTTCTGAAGCGACAGCAACTGATGCAGAAATACTAAGCCTCTGGTATTTGGGCCGACCGAGGGCTACCCTGGCAGGGATAACCCAAATGTGATGACTGCAACAGTGAATACACTTGAACATCTACATTTATGGTAAGTGTACACAACTGTACTTTTTAGGATCCGTGGCAGCTTCCATATCAATAGTGCATCTTGCGAAACTGCATATGAGAATACTTCAGTGGCTGCTACTGTCTCAATGGTTTCCATATTACCACCCTCTATGCTTTCAAATTCAGATAACCAATTCTTGCAAGCAGGACCTTCTTTGGTGGATGAGGCCAGACCCAGAATTTGGAGCCGCCCATTCCAGCCCCCCCAGCCCAATGCCATTGTGACCACAGATGCTTCCCTGATAGGGTGGGGAGGGGGGCATTTACAGGGAAAGACAGTCCAAGGCATATGGTCCACGTTGGAGGCCAACCTACATATCAATGTTCTAGAACTGTGAGAGCGGTGCTTTTAGCGTTGCAAGGATTCCAACCTGTTCTTCCTTCAGGAACAATTGCAATTCAGTCAGACAACATGTTAGTAGTCTAGTGGCGATAGCTTCCAACTGCTTTCTGATAGCAACTCATATCCTGGGGATCTCCAACTTGATTGGAGACAAGTTGAGCAGAAGATGCACTCCTCTGCCTTGTAAGTGGTCCTTCAGTCCCGACGTAGCAACAGAAATTTTCAGCCATTGGGGCCAGCCTTTCTGCGACCTGTTCTTCTCCCCTTCAAACAATAAATGCAGCAGCTATTTTGCCCTATTCCCCCTACAGGGGGAGTCCCCGGGGGACGCTCTGATTCACGATTGGCCCAAGGGACTGCTATATGACTATCCCCCTATTCCTCTGATACTCCAATTCATAAAGAAAGCTATTCGGTTGAAATGCAAAGTGATCCTCATAGCCCCGTTTTGGCCTCAACAAGTTTGGTTCCCCCTTCTTCGGCCTCATCTGTTATGTCAACTGTGGATTCTGGACAGTCTTCCAGACCTAATTTCTCATCCCCAAGGGTTGAGTCACCCGAACCTATCCAGTCTCAAGCTGACCACTTGGTTTCTCCACTTCCGTTAATCGCCAGGCAGGATAACCTCACCTCACCTGTTCTTGACATTATTCTGGCCTCTCATAAACCATCCACCAGAAGACTATATCTAGACAAATGGAAAAGGTTGTCTATTTGGTCAAAGAAAAAGATGCTGGATAAATACTTTGCTCCAGTCACAGCAATTTTACAATACCTATCTAAATTCTTCAAATATGGAGCCGCAGATTCTACCATAAGAGTACATATAGCGGCTATCTCAAACTATCATAATGGGTTGGATGATTCCCCTCCCATCTCGTGTTGGGTATGCAAAATTTTCTCAAAGGGGTGTCCCACATTAGGCTTCTAATCAGACAACCTATAGAGCCATGGAACCTCACGTTAGTTCTTCAGTCTTTAACTCAACCTCCTTTTGAGCCTGCAGCAAAGTGTGAACGCAAATTCTTGTCGTGGAAATCCCTTTTCCTGGTAGCCATCACGTCAGCCAGACGAATTTCTGAGCTTCAGGCTTTATGCACCAAAAGGCCCCATCTAATCTTCCACATGGACAGAGTATCACTCTGGACAAATCCATCTTTTCTCCCCAAGTTGTTTCGGATTTTTCCATCAATCAGTCCATTGATTTCCCAGTATTTTTCCTGAATTTTTCTAATAAAGGGGAATACTGTCTACATTCCTTGGATGTGCACAGACAATTGATATTTTATTTAGACAGGGTCAAAGCAGTACGTAAAACTGACCAACTTTTCTTTTCCTTCTCTGGGCCTAGAATGGGAAATTCTGTCTCCAAGGTCACTTTGTCAAAATGGTTAAGGGACTGCATACGCTACTTTTATTCACTTGCAAAAGAACCTATGCCACAGAATGTTGAAGCCCATTCTACCAGATCTATGGCAAGATCTGTAGCCTTCCATTCCAGAGCTTCTATGGATGATATCTGTGCAGCAGCCACTTGGGCTAAACCCCACACTTTAATCAATCATTACAAATTGGATGTGGTCTCCAGAGAGAGGTGCCTTTGGCTCAGTGGTGCTCTGGAACTTTCGAGAGTTTTTGGCTGGCACGAGCTTGGTATTAGGCCGACTCTGTTCCGAGGGCTCAGAACCGAACCCATCAGTGATGAATGAAAGAAGGTCCAACAACACAGATGGAATGTTATGGTTAAGACATAACTTCTTTTTTTTCAAATGCCATTTCAAAGTCTCTTTCCACTAATGTTAAGAAATAATAGATGAGTTTTCTTTTTTGTTTCTCTGTTAAATGCTTTTATCACATAACGATTCCATGGGTTACAGTCTTTTCTTTTTTCATGTTCTCCAATAAAATTTTCCATTGAAAAACAGTCTCAAATATAATGTCACAAAATGTCCAAGAATAAATGCTGTTACCTCATGTGCTTTTAGACCCAAAGGAGCAATTAAATTGTTCCACACTTCTTACCCGTCCATTTTTTTGGCTTCTTTACTTTGAATTCTTACCACGCACTTCTGTTTTTCATTTTCATTTGTCTTTTTCTTTTCTGATACTCCCCTTTTGCCTTCTTTTACTTTCTCTGCTTATGTTTTCTTTTCCATCCCCCCTCTGTTCTTCAGGATTGCCTCTGCATCCTGCTTATGTATTTTCTCCAAAATGTTGCCCAGGAAATGTCTCCTCAATTTTCTGGCTTACTGTGCATCACCATTTCTTTAAGTAAATCATCCTCAACCCTCCCATCTGGAAGGTTATAATTATACATCCATTTTCCGACTCATCTCCATCAAACAGATTTCTTTGAAACATCTCCTCAGAATCCTGCATGCATTCTCTGGTCTCTGTATTGGCTTTCTTTGATAGCTATGGTTTTGTGGAGGGGAAGCACACATTTGACAACATTAACAGAACAGTGTTGATCCAGGGGGAAGTAGAATGTAAGAAAATACCACTGTTTGTGGTGTGTCTTCATGCTGAGAAAGCATTTGACAGAGTAAGCTACGAGTGTATAAGCAGGGCAATGGAAGTATAACATTATAAGGTTGATTAGGAGGATACATGAGGGATTGGAGGTGAAAAATAAAGTGGGTTGTTTCCTGTCTGATAATTTCTGTTTGACCAGAGGAACTGGGCAGGGGTGTCCTCTTCTCCCCTTGGTGTCTGCATTATGTTTAGAACCACTAGCAAAGAAAATAAGAGACTCAGAAAGGATATACTTGGTATGGTAGTCAGTAAAAGCTAGTTCTTTTTGCAGATATTTTATACCTGATAAAATGAGTAAAGGACATTTCAGTGTTGTGGAACATTTTGAGGCAGTTTCAAATCTTTTCGGAATACAAAATTAATGAAGCTAAAACAAAGGCAGTAGCTGTAAGTTATGTACCCACATGAATTGGTTCAGGAATATCCATATTTATGGGAACATGATAAAATGAAGTACTTGGGGATATAGAGTAAAAAGGATTCTGGTGCGGCAGCTAAGGATGTGTGGGAAGAGACTAAACAAAAGATAATACAAAAACTGAAAAATTGGAAGCTCTGCTATATGGATAGCAAGATACAAGCAGTTAAAATGGTTTTAGCCCCTTTAGTTTTATACACAAATCAGGCATATTTTTATCAACCAGACAAAAGGTTGTGGGTGGCAAATAATAAAGAGCTGAAGGATTTCATCTGGGAGGGGAAGATGACAAGAGTCAAGTGGGATATGCTGATTCTTCCAATAGAACAAGGTGGTTTGGGATTACCCAGTTTTGAAGGGGTATTTTAGAGCTACACAATTAAGGCTCTGAAACATAGCACAATCAGAAAACTATAATTCAAAGTGGAAAGGGATGATGATGAAATAGGGAATGGCTCAAGAAACGAGGAGAAACTGGGATTTTAGATGCAAATCCTTATGGAGGATAACAGTAACCATACAGAATATTATATTCATAAGGTAGCAGAAAGTATTCTAAGAACTAAGCTAACGTGAGAATGGAGAAAGGAGATTCTGCTGATAGGGATGACTGCAGTTAGGGATATAGACAATAGGCAAGAGGGAGCTGGAATTTTTATTGGAGAAAACTAGCAAAACATCCAGGGTATTGTGAGCAAATAATTAGAGAGGAAAAGGTAATAGAATGGGAAGAGGCCAATAAGTTATTTGGACTGCAGGCTAGAGTTTGCCTTCCCTATCAAGGATTGATATTAAACTATTGGCAAAGAGAAAGAAATAGGGGGATCCTGAATGAAAAACCAGCACTGGTAAGAGTTTTTAGTAGAATTTACAAAGAGAAGCTGCTGTTAAAAAGAATAATTAATAGAGAATACAAAATATTGCATAGTAACTATAAGAATCAGTCAGAGGAGGTTAGAAAGGATTGGGAAGAGAGACTGGATAAGCGCTTCACAAAGAAACATTGGGGGGTTATATGTATGCCTTCTAAATATGCAACAAAGTCTAGAAGATTTAGAATCTTTGCTTGGAAGTGTTTACATAGGTATTTTTGTACTCCAGGGAGATTCAGAAGAATTTTTCCTCCGGTAGACAGCAAATGTTGGAGGTGTGAGTGGGAAGAAAGAGATGATTGGCAACATATTTTCTGGGAGTTTAATGAGTTGGCAGACTTTAAAGATTACCTGTAAATTATTATGCCAGAGATACTGGTTGAGCAAATTGGTGTAACTAAGGAAATTATTTTTCTGATGTGTGATACAGAATCAGAATTGACTAGACATAGTATGGCCTTGCTGAGTCTAATTATGGTGGCTGCCAAAAAAAATAAATACGAGAAAATGGGCATCAAAGTCTAAAACCAGCTGTACCAGAAGTAGTGAATATAGTAACAAGAGATACAATAACTGGAATTGTTATTAGAAAAGGGTAAGCAAATTACATAGAAAAATGGGAATTATGGGAACAACACATGCAGTGGAGGAGTGAGGTTTAAAAGAAGGCAAGATTTGAATGAGCTGTGTAATGTTTGACAATGACCTAACTCTTATAAACCTTGATATACTAAATGCTTGTTGAAACATATATTGAAATGTCACTACACTGTATAACAGTTGCATCTAGGCTAATTTGCCATTTGCTTTCTACCCAGGCAAGATATGTCTTCCATCTCCTCCCTTGTCACTACATCCACCTGATCTATAATTGCAAATTTTTAGGGTCCCTTTTCCTTATTCTATACAGATGTTCATATATTCTGGGTAACCACTGATTATTATTGATCCTAATTCTAACACTATTGTTAATGTTTTTACATTGGTTGCAACCACATTTCAAAAAGTGCCTTTTCTATATATTCCATCATTTCTATTTCTATTTTGTTACCTACTATATGTCCAATAGATACAGATGAATTCAATAGTTCCCAATACTTCTTCAGAATACTATTATTATATTTGTGTATGGATTAAATTCATACCAGGGTGTTGTCCAACATTTTACTTGGGTATCCTCTATCCCTATCCATGCATTCCTAGTTGATGACATTCGGATGACAACTACTACTGTTTGACAATGACTGGATAAATTATAAATGACATATAATGTTTTGCAACTAAAATTCTGTCAGTATGGTTTGATTTCATTTATGTAAATGTATGATTGCCTATGTTAAAAAAAAATTGGCTACTGGCCTTGTGGACTAACCCATTTAAGAAAGAATAAATAAAATAAAGATAAAGATAGTAAATACAAGCAGTGAAATGTTTTTAGTCTTTTTAGTTTTATATATAGATCAGGTATATTAACAACCAGAGAAAACGTTGTGTACAGTAATGAAGAGTTGAAGCAATTTTTCTATGAGGGAAAGAGAGCAAGAGATAAGTTGATCCTCCCAATAGATTGTTTTAGGATTACCTGATTCAAATGGATATTTTAGAGCTGCACATATAAGGCTCATCTATATAACAAAAGTAAAAGATTATAATTCATAGTGGGAAGGGATGATGATGATGAAGTAATGGGGGAGTTCAAGGAATAAGGAAGAGTGGGATTTTGGATGCAGATCCTTAAAGAGAATGACCATCATACAGAATATTATATTCAGAAAGTTGCAAGACTTGAATGGAAAAATTCACTCAAACTCTGTCATAGGTTGCTGTGAGGGAAAGGTTAGTTTGATTTTGCTTTCTCGTAATTTATATTGCCTCTTTGCTATCTTGTTTTGTATGTTGTGGTTTATTTTCTTTACACTGTATGTTATTTGTATTCTGCTTTAAATTTTTATTTATTTACATTTGTTATCAGGGTAGTGTCCCACTGGGTCAGAAACCTGTTTTCAGAGGAGACCCGGGGAGAAAAGCTCCAGTCAGTTACTTTTTAAACCAGGAAAGAGATTGCAGCTGTGTCCCCCTACCTTGGTACTGTTGTGTTTTTAAACTCAGCTCTCTAGTTGCACACCCCTCATGTTAATTTGACCACGTGTTTCCTTCCTTTTCCTCTTTCATTGGTTGTTGTCATTAAGCATAAAGTTGCCTTTTTTTGTAATCACTTCCCTTTAGCCACTTAAATGTATTGGCCATGCCACTGTATTCCATAGAGCCAGAATACTAATTGCCCACCTCCTTCCAATCTAGCTTGCTCTTTTAAAATTAGTGGCTCTCCCCTTAGATTGCTAATGCTCGAGTTACCCCCTCTTTCATATCCAACTGCTTAGTACACTGCTGCTCCTAAGGATATTAACCCATTTTTCTATCTTGGCTTTGAAATGTGCAACATCTAGTCCAAGGCCACCAATTAGTGGACAGCCCACATTCTGCTTCTCTGTAGTTAGTGCTTCTCTTTTGCTTCTGGTGAGAGAAGGACCATAAGGACATTATTTCCTAGTGACTGCTGATCACCAGAAAGTCTGACAACTGCTTCATAGGTGTCAGCTTGGAATTTATGCTTATATTTTGCTCCTGTTGAGAGAAGGAACAGAGGGCATTGATTTCTGATTGGGCATCCTATTTTTTTCATCCATAAATCAACAAGATCTACTTGTTAGTTTCCCCTCAAATGTTTGGCAGTGCCCTCTATAGACGCAGACACCTTGAGTTGACATTTTTCCTGTAAACGCACCCATGAAATTTCACCAATATGTAGTTGCACCCAGGGCAACTAGTTTGCATTGATAAGCACTGCCCCCATTGTTGTCAACCAGATAATCCTGACCTTAGTTTATATTCTCACCACAACCATCTAATCAATAAAAAAGGGCCTGTTGCCATGGATATGAACTTTCCCACTATCTGCATTAACAGTTTGGTAGATATGGGCATCCTGAGGTAATTGCCACTCATTTACTGACACCAGCTAATTCTCATGCACTTTGATAAGTTACATCAAAGATGTAGTTACACAATGTCACTGGGTGCAAAACTCTTACATAAAAGTACTCCTGATATCAAGTCAGGTTGTCCCCCTACTATCACTAAGAGGTCACTAAGGAACAGGTCCTCAATGCTGTATTTCAGGCCAAGAACACTGCATCAGTGGGCCCATGATGCCTTCCAAGTAGCATGAAACATTACCTATCAGGCCCTCTGCATCTGCTATTTAATTGTAGCCTCCAAATAGGTTTCATGTCTTAGGAATGGAGAACAGCAACAGCCATCCCTCTGTACAAATGCGGGCCCTCTACAGACCCTGGAAACTAGAGACCCATAAGTCTTACTAGTCTCATGCAAAGTCATTAAAGCATTATCATGGAAATTATCAATAATGACATAGGAAACCTCCAAACACTGTTTTGTTAAGGGCAGAGCATGCCTGTTACACCTGGTGGACTTCTTTGAGAAGCTCATCAAAGCAGTAGATGCGGGAAAAATTCCAAAAAACATGCATCTGGAGCATTTCTCCCTGGGCCTCCGCTGAAAACAGGCTCTGTGGAACCTAGTCGGACATTCCCGGTCAACAAATGTTAAATAAAAAAATAAAAATAAAATAAAAAAAATGGTTCAAACTGCCCACTTCGACCTGTTGAAGGCATTTGACATAATTCTCCATTTGGGAATTGTTGACAAACTTAGAGTTTAAGTATACACCCTTATGTCACCCAGTGGTTAGCCTGCTGGCTCACATACAGGACCCAAGAAATTAGAATTTGGGAGTCAATGCCTACAAAGAGGCTAGTTACAAATGTAGTTCCTCCGGGATTGGTCCTGGGACCACTTCTTTTTTTTACATTTACTTTTCTGAAGTTAAGCCCAGTGTCAGGGGCCTTTGGCTAACTAAATTTGTAGATGATTGCAAATTAGGAGCATTCATAGAATCCCCCATTGACATTAATGTTCTTTAGGAAAGGCTGTCACAGACAAATTGTGTCAGAGTTATGGACTAAAACTAAATACCAAGAAATGCATAAATGTATTATTCGGGAAGTCATCTACCCAGGTAGCTATCATATTTACAACACACTCCCTAAAAGTTGACTTAATAGTTAGGGACGTTGGGATGCACAGACAGTAATCTAGCCTTTGACCATCATGTGTCTACAGTAGTGAGGAAATCCTCCTATGTTGTGCAACTTCTAAAGAAAGATATGGCATCTTGGTCCAAGGAGGCCACTGTGTTCAGCATTCATCAGACCTGTCATTAAGTACAGTGCTCCCTTTGGTATGTGCCTAATCAGGCACATCACAGAGGTTCCTCACTAAAAGAATACAGGGTGTAAGTAACATGTCCTATACAGACCGCCTCAAAGCCCTATTGTTGTATTCTGTCTCCTAAAGGCTGTTAAGAGGAGATCTATAGCTGGCATACAAGGTATGTCAGAACCCACCCTGAAGGCCCTCCTGCATATCTGCAAAACAAACAGTATCGGAGTTACTCATTCTAAAGACTTAAACCTTGCCTGCGATATAAATAGGATCTGCTGAGGAGAAAGTATGTATTCAAAAGACTACACCTTCTCTGGAACAGGCCCCCAAACCATGTAAAGCAGAGTGCCTCCTTAACCTAATTCAAGTGGAACTTGAGGGGGGCAGGAAATTTATCCCTGGTTTGGCATTTGTGTCTGATGGACACAGGCAGCCTGTAAATGGTTTATTTCCCAGGCACTTGCCTGTAAATGTTTCATCTCCCAAACCCTAGCTTACACTTATCAAGGTTACCAGAACTTGTCAGAGATTTAGGATGCATGGCTAAGCTTAAAATGTCCCTTGTGGTTGTTGGGTTTATAGGTGTGAGCTAGGTTAAGAAAGAATTCTAAAAAGTAAGCCAGCATGGAGATAGGGATCACTGCAAGTAGAGGTACAGAAAATAGGTAAGAAGGGGCTGGAGTTTACTGGATAAATCTGGCAAAGGAACCAGAGTATTGGGAGCAAATATTGAGGGAAAGGAAATAGCATGAAATAAGGCCAAGAAGACATTTGGAATGCAAGCTAGAGACTACCTTCCCTACCAGGGATTGATATCAGAGTATAGACAAAGAGAGAGTGATAATAGGGGAGACCTTAGTGAAAGACCTGCTCTAGCAGAGTTTTTAGTTGGATCTAGAGCAGAAGCTGCTGTTAAAAAGTGGAAAATTAGTAGGACATACAAAATATTACATGATAACGATAAGAATCAATCAGAGGAGGTTAGAAAAGATCATCTTTTCCAGTCTGTCTTTTGCCATTTTACAAGGGAACAATGGGAGGACATATGCAAGGCTCCCACGTTTGCAGCAAAGTCCAGAAGGTTTGTTTTATACCCCTAGCAGACTTCAAAGATTTTTTTCTCAGGTAAACAGCAAATGTTGGAGAGGTGATGTGGAAGAATGAGGTAACAGGGAATATGTTATTTGAGATGGCAGATTTAAAAATGTTAATCATGGAGTACTCTGTCAGGAATAGTCAGGGGAGTAATTGACTGTAACTACAGAAAATATTATTTTGAGTTTAATAAAGGTTCCAAATTGCCTAAAGATTGTGAGGCCTTGTTGCGTTTAATTTTTGGAAAAATGTTAATTTGGTTTCTTTTCTTTTCAATTTCTTTTCTATTTCTAATGTATGTGTGCCTGTGTCTTAAGTGATAATCTGATAGAAGTGTTTAAAAAAAAAAAAACACCTTTGCAATTCCAAAACCGTTCTAGCTGAAGTAATGGAAACTTGAAAGAGCATTTTCTAAGACAGTTGCAGCTGCTTCAAAGGCAGGAAGAGTACATTTTCTTACACAAAATATAAATCCAACAGATATACAGGATCCTAGATAGGTCTGATTAGGGAAGTGTTTAATAAAAATGCCTTCTGTAGTTTTAATGATTTTCATGACCAGTAGTTGAAATAGTGTTCACAACTGCAAATAGCCACGTAATATAAATAATGGAGGAATAACTAAATCAGGCATGGGCAAACTACGGCCCGGGGGCCACATGCGGCCCATTAAACGTTTTGATTCGGCCCGCCAAACTTGAAAAAATTTAATAAATTAACCTTGTTAATGTTTTATTTCCCCTGCAATTCTGATGTTTCCTCACTAGATGGCGCACTCTAGATATATTGGCTTTGTTGAGGTGAAGCATAGGCCTATTACTCCACGTTTGCACTTTACCCTTTGACCCACCGCCCCTCTATGAAGATGAAAGGACCCAAGAAAAGGAAAGTGGACAGAGAATGTCGAGTGTTCAATAAGGAGTGGACAACTAAATATTTTTTCACTGAACACCGATCATCTGCTGTTTGCCTGATATGCCAAGAAACTGTGGCGGTTTTTAAAGAGTATAATATTAGCCGTCACTTTGCCACAAAGCACGCTAATTATGCTAGCAAGCTCTCAACAAAAGAACAGGAAGCTGCTGCTGAGAAGGTGGCAGCTAATTTGAAGGCTCAGCAAAGTTTTTTTCACCGTCAAACTGCCATTCAAGAGTCAAGTACCAAGGCCAGTTTTATGCTTTCATTCAAAATAGCAAAGGCCAGCAAACCACTGTCTGAGGGCGAGTTTTAAAAGAATGTATGGTAGAGACAGCAGGTATTTTGTGCCCGGAGACCAAAGACAAATTTGAGAAAATCAGTTTATCACGGCGGACAGTGACTCGCCGTGTGGAACTAATAGATGAAGATATCACCAGCAGATTAAACAAAAGGCGAAGTCATTCACTTTTTATTCTTTAGCACTGGATGAAAGCAACGATGTCAAAGACACTGCTCAGCTCCTCATTTTTATCCGAGGAATCAATAAAACTTTTGAAATAACGGAGGAGTTTTTGACAATGGAGTTTCTGAAAGGACAAACACTGGGAGAGGACTTGCTTGAACGGGTGTCTGCTGCCATCGAAAACATGAAGCTTCCCTGGAGTAAGCTTGATAACGTCACCACAGATGGATCTTCAATTTAATGGGAAAAACGCTGGCCTGCTGAGGAGAATCCAGAATAAAGTAAAAGATGAAAACCCTGACCAGGATGTCATTTTCCTCCACTGCATCATCCACCAGGAATCTCTATGTAAATCGGTGTTACAGCTGAATCATGTTGTGAATCCTGTGGTTAAACTCGTCAACTTCATATGCATGTGGACTTCAGCACCGTCAGTTCATTGCGTTCCTGGAGGAAACTGATGCGGATCACCAGGACCTGCTTTATCACTCCCGTGTCCGCTGGTTGCGTTTGGGCAAAGTGTTTCAACGAGTGTGGGAGCTCAAAGAGGAGATTGGCATGTTTTTGGAGCGGCAGGGGAAGACTGATGAATTTCCTGAGCTGAGCAACAAGAGCTGGATGTGTGACTTTGCGTTTGCTACGGACGTATTTTCACACTTGAATTAGCTCAACGTGAAACTGCAGGGGAAGGAGCAGTTTGTGCATGACATGTACACAAACGTGAAAGCCTTCAAATCCAAGCTGGCTTTATTCTCCAGGCAGATTTTGAACAAGTCATTCACTCATTTTCCTAGACTAGCCACGCTGAAAGAGGCCGGAGCAAAAGTAAAGAAATACAGTGAGTCACTGGATGCACTGCACGGAGAATTCTGCCGTCGGTTTTTGGATTTCGACAAAATTGACAAGTCACTTCAATTGGTGGCCTTTCCTCTGTCACAAGACCCCGAAACAGCTCCAGAGGAGCTTCAGCTCGAACTGATCGACCTTCAGTCCGACCCTGCCTTAAAAGAGAAGTTCAGCTCTCTGAAACTAAATGACTTCTATGCTTCACTCAATGATGCCGCGTTTCCAAATCTAAGGCGAAAAGCGCAGATGATGTTGGCTTTGTTCGGCTCTACCTTCGTGTGTGAACAGACCTTCAGCGTCATGAACATCAACAAAGCCAGCCACAGATCCAAGTTAACAGACCTACACCTCAGATCCATCCTGAGAATTGCCACAACAAAACTAACTCCAGACTTTGATGCAATGGCTAAAAAAGACCAACAACACTGCTCCCATTAAAATGTGTGTGTCTCCGTGATACGCACGTTGTTAAAATAAACAGTGCGCGCAGATCAAATATAACACTTCACAGACTGACTTGCTGCAACTGTTTCGTCCTTGCACTGGTCGTTGTTGACTTTTGGCACCGGGGAAACAAATTGAATAAAAGGAACAGGACAAGTACATCTGCATCTCCTACCATTTTTGAAAAAAAAGACAGTCAGGAGGAGAGTGATGGTGATATCCTGAAGGATAACAGAACTTTCAGTGCTTTAAAATAAAATGGTCATTTATTTGATTTTCAGTGTTTAAAGACTCATTTCGAAGTCAGAGATTTTATTGTAATGCTTTTCTTCATTTTCATTGGAAATTAAAGCACATGTTTTCTCCATATCCCAAGATGTGTATTTTTCCCCCAATGAGGTGATGTTTTCAAAGCATGCCATCTATCTGCTCCTGTTCCGGCCCCTTTGTCAAATGTTAGAACTCAATGTGGCCCACGAATCAAAAAGTTTGCCCACCCCTGAACTAAATCCTGTATCAGAAATCTGAGAAAAACAGTTGAGCAGTGAAGGAAATGGAATCCTGAAAAGAATCAAACCACCTGATGTAGCAGAAACAGAAAAAAGTGTCCACTTTTCTACCTAGAGGCCTAACACTGCAAAAGGAAGTTTTTGGACTACTGTGGCAGGGTATGAAGAGAGTGCCTGACCATTATTAGGCTTTGAGAAGCCATGTGATTAGTCAAATGGAGTGGAAATCTGGGTAAGGCTTTATTGAAGACCTGGGTCAAAGTGTATCTGAAGGGCCTCAGAAGATGAGATTTCTCTAGAGGATGAGTCCTGTGCAGGGGGAAACCAAACCTGTGGCTCTGAAGGGAATCACAAATAGAGGCTTCTTCAAAAGATGAGGCCTAAGCAATGGAAGTCAAACTTGTCAGGCCAAATAAAATTAAGGGAATGAACTTGGGAGTTGTTCTGCATGACTTTGTGAATGAACTTCTGATAAAATGAAATGAGAGAAATGTAAAGGAGTCCTGGTGGCCATTTCAGGAGGACGGCATCTCTGTGATACTCCCCTAGAGAAAGGATGAGAGAGAGAAAAAATTGTTGCATTTGGGTTTGGGTGAGGATGCAATTAAGAGATTACGTGAGGGATCTGTAAGGAGTAACTGAACCATCTGCAAGAGAACTGGCTTCCCCAAGAATATGTCTGACAATTAAAATGTGGTTTGTTGGCAAAGAAGGTTTCTATACCCTTAGTGCATTTCAAGAGAATGTAGGAGTCTGTTCTCCCCTGTTTGCTTATATATCACACATGTTAGTTTGCATGGCTATAACACATTGTCATATTGGAGTAGGTGGTTCCTGAACAGCTTGGCTGATGAGGAGGACTGCTTCCAAATCCAAAATGTTGATCTGCACATTGATTTCTGGTTGCATTAGACAGTCTGCCCTTGACAATTCTCTTTCCACTATAAGGGCAGAAGAATCTAGGTGATGGGTGCTATAGAAATGGTGGGACCTGGCGTGTACTTCCCAGAGTTAGATTTACAATGTGAAGTCACCACCTGAGATGTGAGATGCAAGCTCTGAAAAACCTGATGTGTAGTATTATGAGTTTGCTGAACTGCCATGCACAATCTTGCAAAGGAAACTATGTAAATGGTTGCTGCCATCATTCCCAAGACCCTTTTATGGAAGTATGCTATCATGGTCTGACAGTAATTCATGACATTGGCAATGGTAGTATCTTTTCTGTGGGAAGAATAGACCTGCAGAATAGTGTGCTGAGGTAAACCTGAAAAAACAAAAAAAAAAAAAACCCTGACCTGTAAAAAGTCTGCATTTGAAAGGGTTCCAAATGGGACTTGCTCACTGTAGTCACCAAAAACTGAAAGAGTCTGTGAAGACTGTTAAGTAGATATTAATATGGTCTGTGCGGGAAAGTTAGGAGTTGGTCATCCAGGTGAAGAAACACTTTCTGCCATTAGCACTCCCTAGTTTGATGCAACCACAGATGTGTTTGGTGAACATCCTGTAGACTGATGTGAGACCAAATGGAAGAATGTAGTATTGGTAATGCCTGGCTGCTACCTGGAAGTTTATAAACCTCCTAGATATATTGTTAATCATGATGTGAATGTAGTTGTCTTTAGACATCCAAAGAGTGCATACAGTTTCCTTCATACAGATACAGAAGGATCAGCTGCACTATGGCCATTTGAAAATTTACCATATGGATACATCCATTTAAGCTGCTCAAATCTAAAAATGGCCTGAAGTATCTTTATGGGTACTAAAAAGAAACCAGAGTAATAATGTAGTCCTTTCTAGTCTGGTGAGACATCCTGAGTGGGTCTTTTAACACCTATTTTCTTGGTACATTGTTTTAATGGGGTGAGATGTTCCGCAAGGGGAGAGACTAGGGCTGGGGAGGGTTGTTAAAGAATCATTCCGATTTAGGGTACCATTGTTTTTCTCCGGTATACAGCAGTGCCACCTGAACCGCACCATTAACGGAGTTTTAGACAAGTCTCAAGGTGAGGTTGGCTACTGATGACGCAGCTGCTATCTGCGATTGCAATTTATGTTTAACCTGCCCATCTGGCAGCTCTACCAGTGACTAACTCATTTCATCCACCACCTAGCATATGAGAGAGTTTTTTTTTTTTTTTTTTTTTTTTTATCTAGGGGTGGCCAGCAGGACTGTACTGGTTAGTGCAGTAAGTGTAGATGCAGCCGTAGTAGAATCAGGTAAAGGAGTCTTACCCAACACCTCTAATCTTTGAGAGGAAGGAGGATAATCTCTGGTCTTCTTTAGATAGATGACAGTGCTTTCCTATGCAGATGTCATTACTAGTCATATCATCTTGGCAGTGGAAGGGACCACCCAGGAAGAAGGTCGATGTTCAGAAAGCCTCTTGTAGGATGACTTTTTTTGTTTTCCCAGAAAGATCATGCGGTCAGTTGGCCATCTCTCTCTCTGTGTCATTGTTTCAAGTGCCTCCCCCAAATGTGACATCATTGTAGGAATTCATATCCTATGCAGAAGACTAAGCTATGTGGATCATCTTGTCAAGGATATAACAGTTGGTCTGTCTTTCAAAACCTTCAGTCTTTTTCCATGTGTGCCTAGATTGCTGAAGACACAGGCTCCCAAGGGAGAAAATCAGCAATCTGGGCATCAAAATCTTAACTTTTATTGCTGTCAAAAGTTGGGCAGATAAGTTTCCTTTGAGGAAATCCTTCCACAGTGCATATTTTTTACTTTTGTCTCTGAATCCTTTTGGTGTTGTCCCTTCAGCCACATCATGTGTCTTCAGATGTCCTCTGAGAGAATGAGAGAACCACTCCTGTTGGTTTGTGAAGATGTATTGAGGAGTGCTTTGAGACCTGTTCCTTGGGGAGAAACTCCATCTAGGAGTTTATCTCCTTCTAGGGACTATCTTTGAAAAAAAAAAGAAACTCCGTTTCGAGAATAAGGAAGATTTTATTTGTTTGGTTCACATTTTACTGCAGCCATTAAAACCTTTTCATTCTGGTGCCATCAGTCAAATTAAATTTAATAAATCAAAATCAGATTTAATAAACAGTCTTTTCTGCACCTAACCATTACTAATAAACACTCCAAAATCCACTCCATCCAGTTTCTTCCACCTTACCTTATCAACCACTGTGCAAAGAACTTTCAAATAGTCTTCAGAAAAGCCTTAAAAATACCATCTTTTCTGTCCCTTCTAAGAAAAATGATCCAAAGATGAACAATGTACTCTGTTATGAGCAGTCCTCTTTCTTTTGTAGCTTAGACTCCTGATGAGTTCACAAATATTTTGCGTAATTCTGCACATACAAATACTTTCTCCACACTATAGGTATAAAAAGTCTGTCAGAGAAGATTTGATGACCTCTTGTCTGATTCAGCTATTAAAATAAAGAAATCTTTCTGGAATAAATTGTAAAAGTGGTTATTCAGTGTTTTCCTCACAATGTTATAAAAACCTTAGAAAAATGACCCCCCCCCCCTAAAAAGGACAAAAACCACTAAAATAAAAAATCCCTTGCATCTCTTCTGTTATCCATTAATCTGTCTACAACCACTTTTTTCCCCACTTTGTGCACATGGGATCAGGGTTACAATGACAATTGTCTAGAGTCTGTGTTTACACCACTGGGTGGCTAGCCTTGCCATGGTTTCTGTTCCATACTACACATACAGATGCATACTCATACTTCTTTGAAATTTGTGAATTAACTCAACAAAATTTTAGGGAGAACTATTAAGTGATACATTCCATGCCTGTGTCCTGAAGACGTCAGATAAGGTCACTGTCAGCACCATGGCTCTTAACTGTGCAGACTTTTGCAAAATGTCCAGATTTTCACCTCATATGTTTGGTAATTTGCTCATAAAATTTGTGGTTTTTCTGGCAAATCAGAGAATTGAAGCCATTAAGTAATACTAAATAATGACTGACATTTGAGTTTCAGACTTCCTAGCCGTACAAAAATACATAATAATACAACACTTACTATTCCAGCAACTTAAGTTTATATGAGCAATATTTAAAATCCGTCCCTATTTTTGGCCCTTTGCCTCCCCCAAATGTTTTTTGGCTTTGCACTAAGAGGTTGAGAGGTATGATCAGCACTCCCATTTATGTCCCGACCTAGCCACCTCAACTACTTTTTGTTGCAACCCATGTCTTCATCCTCCATTTCATCTTAGATGGACTGCCTTAAAGCACACTATCCATGATAATCCTGACTGTGACAATCTGCAGACTTTGTTCTAAACGTATGTAAAACTCACTCTGCCACCTCTTTGCCTTTTCCATATGTCAAGACAATATTCCATCCACCTGGAAAGAACCTTCATCTTCCCTCTTCCTAAAACCACTTCCTTCCACAGTACCTCAGAATACTGTCCAAGCTTCTTACTTATCACCTTGCAAAACTACTACAGAAAGTTGTATATGAACAAGCCTCCTACTGTAGAAATGGATAACATCCTTACTACAAACCAAATCTTCATGCAAGATAGAGGTGCACAAACTGCACTCTTTGCTTTCAGTGCCTTGATTCTTCCATCAGAGAACAAAGACTTAAATGATGGGGGGTGGGGGTGGGACTGTGTTCAGAGCTCTCACAAAAGGTTTTGGTGTGGGCAACCACAGCCATGTCATTAACCCCCATATCCCATTCAGTGTTGCTGTTTTAAAACACTGGCTCTACTAGATGCTGTTTAAACATGAAAATGAAGTTGCTTAGTATGTAATTATAGTGAAAGTACCCTGTCTTGGCTCAAAAACTCTCATTCCAATAGTTTTTTTTTTTTTTTTTTTTTTTTTTTTAGAGTTGAGTTCAGGTCTGACCTTTCCAACTATCCACACCAGATCGCATTCACTCAGGATATCATTTCATCTTAAAGAATGACTCCCATGATCCTGTTTCTCTTTGAGACTTCCCTCCTTTACAACTTTCTGTTCATCCCATTCCACTTCTTCACCAACCCTCCCTTTTAGTCTAAATGTATAATTTATTTATTTATTTATTTATTTATTTATTGCAGTTGGTTTACCAGGATAGTCCATTGGGCCATAAATAACCCGTTTTCAATGGAGTCCTGGGGAGAAAAGCTCCAAAACAAAATGTACATTCAACATTTGACAGTGACAATGTAGGTACAGACAGTTATTAATAGTATGAAGGCAGACTAAGAGTAATACTTATCAATTATGGAATATCAGTAATAACAGTAAATACTTTGAGAAGAGACATACTAGTAGTAGAACAAATGTAAACATTAATACAGATTAGAGAACAAACAAAGTAAACTAAATAAAAGTAGGATATGGTACTGAAGGATATTAGGTAGTGTTAGTTATGTAGGGTGGGAGCAAGAGCATTCCCACTGTGATGCTAGATGTAAGAAAAGAGACTTTTTGAAGGTAGAGTGGTTCGAGGTGGTGCGGATGAGTGGAGGTAGAAAGTTCCATAGACGAGCGAGGCTGAAGGAAAGAAGGTTTTTGCCTGGGGGATGAATAGGTTTGTGCACTTCTAGTAGATTTTGATTATTTGACCTTAGAACTCTGTTAGGTAGGTGCATTTTAAAGGCAGAGGAAAGGGAGGGACAGAGGGAGGGGTTTAGAATAAGCTTATGGGCTAGAGTTAGTTGAGTGTAAGTTAGTTGATTGGGAAGTTCTAGCCATTTTAGTTTATGGAGGGATAAACAGTGGTGAGTGGAGGACTTATGGCTGGTGGCGAATTTTGCGATTTTGTTATAGCAGGAGGTAAGCTGTTTTTTAAAAAAGGACTGGAGATTAGTTAGTAGTGGGGCGCCATAGAGAAGGGAGGGGATAAGGAAGGAAGTAGAGAGAGTAATTTTAGTAGCAGATGTGAGGTAGGCATTCTGTCTATAAAGCATGCCAAGTTTTTGATGTGTTTTTTTGATGTTTATTTGCAGGTGGGAGTTAAATTTAAGTTGGTTGTCTATTTGGACCCCAAGTAGTTTGGTCTCTGACACTATTTCAAGAGGTGAGTTGTTTTGACTAGTAATTAAGAATGTATTCATGTTGGGAGGAGTGACTTTAGAAGGAGTAAATAACATTAGTTTGGTCTTGGTAGCATTGAGAGCTAGATGATTACTTAGCATCCATTGCTCTGTGGAAGAGAAGGCATCTTGAGTGAGTTTTTGTAGTGTAGCGATAGAAGAGGCAGAACAGATGATGGTTGAATCATCTGCATATTGGATGATGCTAGAGAGTGGGATCGATTTGTGGAAGTCGTTAATAAAAATATTGAAGAGAAGAGGACCCAGTATGGAGCCTTGTGGAACTCCTGTAGGGGTACTAAGGAAAGAGGAGGTGGCTTTTTTCCATTTTACAGCTTGATTTCTGTTAGATAGGTAACTAGAGAACCAGTTCAAAGAGGAGGAAGATAGGTAAAGTTTGGAGAGTTTAGTTAAGAGCAGGCTGTGTGAGATAGTATCGAAGGCTTTGGAGAGGTCAAGAAGTAAGGTGGAAACAATTTGTCCAGAGTCACGGGCTTTGTTTACAATTTCAAGGAAGGAGAGGAGGGCAGTCATAGTGCTATGATTGGGTCTGAAACCGTGCTGTGTGGGAGTTATAAGATGGTTGTCTAGGAGGTGAGGAAGAAGTTGAAGTTGGACACATTTTTCTAGGATTTTTGAAATGGGGGACAGGATGGCTATGGGACAGAAATTAGTAATGTTATTATTGTTACCACCTTTGAGTAGAGGTATAATAAAGGCTTGTTTCCAGATTTGGGGAACTGTGCATTCTTGTAGGGAGCGGTTTATTAAGATGCTAATGGGGTAGGCAAGAGTATCAGCAGCTATACTGAGAAAGTAAGAAGGGATATTATCAGGAGCATTGGTACATGGTTTCAATTTCTGAAGGAGTTTCTTTATAGTAGATGTAGGTATGGGATTTAATGAGAAGAGGGTGCAGTCAGGAGGGGGGGAATTATGGGGTGGTGGAGATGAGGATAGAGTTTGTGTGGAAGAGGGGGTAGAGGAGTTAGTGGGTGGGGAGTAGGGTGAAGAAGTAGAGAGAGTGGGGGTGGGTGGACCAGATTGTTAACTTCAATAGTATTTTAAAGTATGTCTGCCATTTCATACTTTGTGAATTCTAGTGTTGTAAAATGAAAGTCGAGAGTTCTGCCTTTCAAACTTGTATAACATTTCTCTCATTCATTCCCCTTCGCTGTCGGACCTTTGCTACTATGTGCGATAGTCTGTATATTGCTGTATGTGTAGGTTATCTTAAGACTTGTACATTACTTCGTCGTATATAATTTTTCAATGTTATTTTTAATTTATATATGTTTTAAACCTTTGACAGTCTTCTAGGAAGTGGCTGAAATGGGTCCCTTGGGATTATTCAAATTACCCTGGTAACCTAACCAAACAAACAAACTAAAGGCTACAATGGTACCTTACAGCTGTGTGTCAGATTTCTGAGCGCATTTGTAGGAGGGTAACATTCAGAGTAGTTGTCAACTACTCTGATTAGTGTCCAAGGTAGATCATTGCTTTTATTCAACAGCAAACAGGTTTAACTCATTAAAAATCATCCGTTATTGCAAATTACACGCTGAGTAACATAATTGTCATGTCTAAACAGCAATTGTCATACTCACGACTTTCAGCAAGAACATACATAAATTACAGAAGAAATGGGGCTGCAAAACGAGTGTAATGGAAAAAGAATAGCCGAAGAATTCTGAGTTGCATGAAGTATGTATGAGAAAATAGTGAGTCAGATCACAACACCTAAAAAGGACTGAAAATTTGTTGGGACAAAGCATGTATCATAAAAACGAATGAATAAATAAAAACATGGAGTTGCGAAGAATGGTGAATAATTTAACTCTCTAGGAAAATAGGTTGATGGTTGATTTTGACTTGTATGTATAAACAGATTCTGTTTTAAAATATTGGAACACACAAATGTTCAAATCTCAATAGCTCAATCACACAAGATCAACACAAAAAAAATCGAAAAAGCAAAAGTTTAAACATTTTATGCAGGGGCAAGCCCTTCTGCACCCCTCACTCCCTCTACAAGTTATATGCACCAGTTTCGAGGTTGCATTACAACTGGGAAAGTACAAAATCCCACTCCTTACTTTATCGTGATCTTAGACAACCAGCCCCTGACATGTTTTGAATTCTTCACATTTCAGTATAAAATGCTGGTCGCAATAAAGTTTGGTATTCCAAACAGTAGGAGAAAGGAATGGGACCCATGTAATAATGTGGTAGTGCTCAGTAAAGTGGTGTCTCAGGATGATGAAAAATAGTGTAAATGTATATAAGCAGAGCTGTTGTAAAACTGATGTAAGTTGTGTCTGCAGAGGTTGTACACAGAATTGATGTTTTATGTGGTCGGATACCGTTTTGTATCGGGAAGAGAGGATTTCTTCGCTGTTAAGTGAATATATCTAATTTTGCATTTAAGTGGTGTATAAGGAAGAGGGCTAATGGGCCAACCAAACCAAACTAAACCAAAGAGGTTGGCCTCTCAAAGAGGGAAATGGTTGCCTGGGATATCAGTTACAGGTGTTAGGCTGCAGTGAGAGAGAGTTAGAGAAGACATGCATGTCTTCCTCTGGAGGAATCCAGAGGGGAGACGCTCTTTTTATATAAGAACATTCATATTGGGTAGCGCAGTGGTTAACATTGTCACCTCACAGCAAGAGGTTCTCCGGTTCGATTCTCGGCTGGGGTGCCTTCTGTGTGGAGTTTGCATGTTCTCCCTGTGTTCGTGTGGGTTTCCTCCGGGTACTCCGGTTTCCTCCCACATTCCAAAGACATGCATCTGGGGCATTTCTCTCCGGGCCTTCGCTGAAAACAGGCTCTGTGGAACCTAGTCAGACTTTCCCGGTCAACAAATGATAAATAAAATAAATAAAAATTAAAAAAAATATCCTACAGCCTTTGATTCCTGCTAATGAAGAAAGAAAATATTGGATTGTTTCGAAAATAATTGTTCTGTTTGTGGGGGATCTGGGACATCTGGAAAAAAAGGTACTCTGTATGTTTTTCCTTTTGTTCAGTTAACTGTTTTGGTGCACTTGGTTCTGTAAGACAGAAGGAAAAAAAACTTTTATCAAGAAATGTACAGTTTTGTACATTTTTTATAATCTTTGTGTGTATAAGCACGTGCTGTGAACAATATTTCCTGCTCAAAGAGGGAATTACTAGACTGTGGAGGAGAGACTGTGTCCAGTTGTTTAGAAGATTTACAATTTCCTGTGTTAGCATAAATTACCTTTGCCCACCGTACTAATGTATGTCATCCCCAATCCTAACCATATGTGCGTCTGATTTTTAATGTATGACATCTACATGTGCAGTTTAATATAGCGTGTGTTTGTGTCTGTCCTTGATTTTTAGCATAGGTTATCTGTGTATGTGTTTTTTTTTTTTTGTATATGTGTGTGAAGCTAAGTGATGTCATGGTGCTTGAATTTAATCACAAGGTAAGACATTTGCAAGTAAAGCATTTTGCAGCATTTAAGGCCTGTGTGTCTTGAAATGTATAATGTTAGGTGTCAAGGGTCGCAGTAGCTATTGTTTAACAATTGTTTCTGAAGCTGACAGTGGGCAGAATGGTTCTAGATTCATTTTGTCGTGCCCTAAAGTCTAAAGTTCCACCTTAAATGTTGCATATGAAGTAATCTGGAGCCGGAGTCCTCTCATGCCGGTGTAGTCTTTCAGCAGTGCTTTATTATATAAATAGCTTGCCCTGCAACTATCAGGCTGTCCTTGGGTTGCATTTCAGCTAGTGGCAAAGCTCTGCAGTGCTTGCTGTAACCCTGATACTGCGTTTGGAGTAAAGGTCTGTCATTGACTCAGGTAAAAAAAAAAAAAAAAAAAGGAGAAATCTAGAGCTTTTGGATTTTGGGCAGTGGATTACGTGCAGACAAGGGGAAGTTTGCTGAGACTTACTAAGAAACTTGTTAAATCTGCTTACATAATCAGCTCTCATCTGACTTGCATCTTGCATTGCTAAGTACTTAAGTCTTCTGAAAAGAGTAACTTTCTTTGGTTTACTTTTATTCCTTAAGTTTTCATTTTTTTTTCCTGTTTAAAAGGTAGTTTGAGCTGCAATAAACACTGTTTGCACTGTACTACAAGATCTAGAAATTTTAGCAGTACTTTCATGAAAGCCAATAATTCAGTTGATGCCTTATGGATATGGTCTGTGCATCTAAAGTATATTTAACAAATTGACATATATTAATTGTCAGGTACTGTACAATACTTCTGTTTGCATAGTTACTGATAAGAGGATTAGCTTAGCATGGAATGTGTCTTCCGCTGCGGTTTGTGGTCTAGGTAATTTTTATTTTTAATTCTTCTGGTATTTGTCTTGTAAAAAATTGTTTATATGTAAATACTGCAGACGTTGCTTTTGTACTAAAACTTAAGAATGAGTGCAGAGGAAAAATGCATACATTTATTCCTGAGGGTTCTGGTCGTAGATGGCTGAATACTTGCTTTCCAAGTATGTTTTTGAACACTTAGTTCTTTTTTTCATTTTCTTATTAGATTTGCTGGTTTGTGGGATTTGGAACATACATCAGAAAGCAGACAACATGAGCAATTACAACGTATCTCTGGTTGGATCAGCTCCTTGGGGATTCAGGCTGCAGGGTGGCAAAGACTTCAACATGCCTCTGACGATCTCCAGGGTAAGTAGTTTTTTTCCCTGTATTTACATCCCACTCCCCCAACACACACACATACCAGTGTCCCTAAGATGTAGTGAAAACTGCAGAGGACATGCAGGTGTGAAATGAAGTCTTTGTGATAAGTGTAATAGGCTCTTCTTTATGATTTATATCCTGTGGTGTCAGGTTGGCTTGGATGAGGACTGCATTCTTTTAGAAACCACTAGAAAAGATTGATGTTATATGCTTTTTCTTTCCCTCATGCTCACACAGCTGGTCCCTGTCTGAAATGGAAGGTGTGAAATGTTCAGCATGCTAAAAATACTACCCTTTTGTTGGCCAGACATTCTAGTCCCACGGTTTGAGTTTATGTCTTTACATGTACAAGGGCTGGGATTAAATACTAGTCAAAGTTATGGACACTTTCCTTTTGCTGGATTAGTTTAGTAGTTTAGGGAATGCTTGTCCTTTTAAGTTCCAGTAGTCATTTCTTGTCTAGTGTCCCAAATGGTTTTGTGTGTGTGTGTGTGTGTGTGTGTGTGTGTGGGGGGGGGGGGGGGTTATGCATGGTAGTGTGTGATAATTCATTGAAAACGCACTGGTTTAAATAGCAAAGTCTTGTGTTGAGAAACATGAATAGCAGAAGTTTAGAACATACAGTTGGCAAAAACAGTTGCATTAAAATGAGCATTTTATGACAGTATGCATCAAAGGAAGTGCTGTTTTGTGCACTTACGTGACTATCTGTCTATCTGTTTGTTTGTATTTACTGGGGTAGTGCACTAATCTCAATGGACCACTTGCATGCACAGTTGGAGTGAATAGAATCTCATACAAAATGAACAAACCATATTTACAGATACAAGGATATGCTAAAAAACATATGCACATTTACAGGTGCAAAACTATGCTACAACATTTAGTTTCAAGAAACAGTTTACAGTGTTAAAGCGTGGATGGAATAATGGACTTATGCTTAGCAGAGTTTTCTGGCCAAGATGTAGCCAAAATGACTGAGATGGCTTATGCTACAGAGACAACAGCATATCATTGTATAGAGAGGTGTGAAGGTATTTGGAGAGGTGAGTGTGAATAGTTGCAGGAAAGGATACCATGGAGAAGACTGAGAAATGGTGAGAGAGGCATGAAGAGGAAGAGGACTACAAAGGAGAAAAGTGTGAGAGATGTGAAGAGAAGGTGGAGGTATTGTGAATGAGATGTTGTAAGTGAGGGGATGACAAAATGAGATAAGGAAGCATAAATTAGAGTTAAAGGAGTGTGAGAGAGCTGAAGGGTTCATGTTTGATACTATGTGGATGTGGGGCAATGTAAGAGAAAAAAAATCTGTGTTCTAGATAAAGGCATTCCCTCTGTATAGTATGCCTCATAATGAATCTCCAATGTACTTTAATTCACATACACTCTGTAGGCCAAATAATATATATCGGTTTATTTTTCTTGTAGCCAAGTGAATTACTGTATAGCAATAGATGTAGTCTTTGTAAAGCTTTCTGCAGATTCATTTTTTAAGTTATTTAACATATACACTTAATGGCTGTAAACATGATAGCTGGGCTGCTGGCTAACTTTGCCAAATTTCTGATCCACTGACAAATTGTAGAAGTACCTCTTGTCTACATCTATGTGATTTCTGGCCGATGACAAAGTGGATTGTAAGTGTATGAAAGAAGTATATTAGTTCATTTTGGCTTAAATTTATAATAGTGATGCACAAAGAAACCTAAGGTAATGTTAGTAGGGCCATATATTCAGTCAGGTCTACCGTGATTGTGAAGTTGTCCTATTGAGTCTTTAGTACTTAAAAACCTGTGTGTGTCCCTAGCGTATGTTCCATGGTAACTTTACAGTATTTTTGTTTTTGAAATTAAGTAAAATTTAAACATGCAGTCATCCATGGTGTATGATTCAGAGCTTTCAGATTTATGCCACGTTCTCATGATTTCAGTGTTCTCCTTTCCAGTTAAAAACATTTGTAACTTGACTGTTTTGTCTTCTCAATTTGCTGCAGTAGTTTCCTTTATTTCTAGAATAATGTCCGAACCTTCAGACTGTATGGTGTTGTTAGCACAGTAGAGCTTGCTGTAGCAGTGAAAAACTGCACGAGACTTAAGCATTTAGTTGGACTTGTTACAACTGCTCTTCGCTGTGTTGAGTTGGTTTATTATAGTATTCACACCATAATTCTTTACTTATTGTGAGATTTTAGGTATACCTGGTATGCATTTGTGGTTCTTTGATCTGGAATATGCAGTTGTGCACTCTTTTAAGTTCTGTGTTTTATTTACTTTTCATATGTTTTATTTACTTTTTCAGTTTTGTATGTATTTATTATTTTTGCCCCAACATTTCAAGGCCATTGTCTGTTTTGACCCATCTGTTTGATTGCTGCTGTGTTTCTTCTCCATGTTGATCCTGATACCGGAGGTGCCAGGTTAATGCCATGAAGACATGACAACAGCAGGTCACTAACCTAATCTCTTGCGCTGTGATTGGAGGGGCCCCATAATAACTGAAGGAGGAAACTACATACAGCAACATGTCTTTTTGCCTTGGGGAGACGGGAAAAATTTTTGTCCCCTCCTGTTCTTATTAGCAGTCAAACAAGTTTATAGTACCTCTGTTTCACAAGCCACACTTGTTATTAGTTGTCACATTAATGCTGTCTGTAATCCCCAGCCTTCCTTGGGAAGTCAGACACTGGTCACTTTGCTTTTCCCAACTGGATATTTGTCTAGCTTTTGCATCTGTTCCTGCACCTTGGTCACTGGGATCAGAAACAGAAAACAACCTTTGTACCAGGGGCTATCCAGTCCATTCCCCACCTATCCTTCTGTGCTGTTTACCGCTACCACTTCATTGATGGAAGTTGTAAACCATCACTCAGCTATCACTTCTGTTTGCTGCATATGAAACACGATACCAAGAACTACTGTTTTCAGTAGACAAACCGTTAGAATTGTCAGAATCTCCCCTACATTACTCTTACCACCCTACTCTGAGAAATTGGTCATCTTTTTTTGTCTTTGGTCATAAGAACTAACGTCTTTCATACCAGAATATTGGAGGCCTGTTCGTTGTTCATTACCATGTGTGATTGGCATGCCCCTCCATTCTGTTCCAGGTCAAGGTTGTCATTTCTTTTTTGCAGAAGAAACACAGCTTTTCTTCTAAAATTTTTCTCATTGTATTTTGAACTCCTGATGATATTTTGACTAACGTATAGTTCATAGTTATTCTGTTGACCGCCTATTCTGTCCAGGTGTCACCATCCGGCCCTTTAAAGAAAGAATAACTGCTGCCTCAGAAAAAGTGCAAACACGATACATATCAAGGCATTTGTGCTTCTGGTCTGTCTCGAAGGAAAATCTGCAAATAAATTATTTTATCTTTCCCTCTTTTTGGTGATAGTGGTGGTGGGGAAACAGTGCCACACTTGTTCTTTTAAACGTGGCAGTCTGCATCTAGCCTGGTTATACATCGTAAGAGTACAAGATGAAGTTGATGTCTTGTTCTCTCCTATCTGTACTCCAATGTATGACATGTTAGTAATTAGTTTATTTTTTTAAAGTAGCTACGGCAGGGCTAGCCACCCGGCGGTGTAAACCTAGGGTCTACACTATTGCCGCTGTTGAAATGACACTGATCCTATGTGTAAAAATGTGAACAGGGTTTGTGGATGGATGGCTATGAAAATATAAATAAAGTACATTATTAGTTTGTTCCTACAGGATTCAGATGTTATGTTGATGTTGGTGAGACTGCAGATGTTTCTCTTACTCCCTTCCAGAGTCTTGTGGGCCAAGTACCAATTAGGCAGATGTTTGAACAGGAACCAGCCTTTTCTGCTAGGGAGAAGATGCCAGCGTTCCGGTTGCTAGAGATACAGCTGTCAGACACACATTGTCTGAGCATCAGTGGCACCTGTGTTCTTAATCTACTAATGTGTAGTGCAGAAGCATGCTGACTTGGCGTGATAAGCTACTTCCAGCTTCAGATTAAAAATAAAGAAAACCAGCTTCTTTTTGGAAAGCCACAGAGAAGAAAAATGGAGGGGAACCCACATCCTCCTCAGCAGAAAGTGAGGGTGACTAGGAAGACTGTGAGCTTTCCATATTCTTACGGAATATCCTTTGCTATGGAATATGATAAACGTGCTAATAGTTCGTTGTCCTCTGATTATAAAGACAATGTTATGTGTCTTTTGGCAGTAAATTTAACTTAAAAGAGCATTTAAATGGTCTGAAAAAAAAATACTTCATACTCTAACTGAAACTAGATCAGCCTAATGTTCTAGTCATATCTCCATTTACAGACTCAGTCTGCAACATTTTTACTGAAATAGAAGAGGAACCTGGCCTCCTGTCATCTTTTGCTAAATAACCTGACCGGTTTTATAAAGTGCAGTATGAGGAGATAGCTAGCAAGTTAGGCTGGTGCCAGGCAAGCAAGTACGGTAGCTCCAAAAATGAAAAAAAGCCAGCACCCTGGAGAATCTGTAGTACATAGAAAGGTAACTGGGTCAGAGTCTTATATAGCTTCAACCAATTAGATTCATGACATCATTTCCTGTGGTTGAAAAAAGCAAAAAGAAGTTATAATAAATTATCACAAATAATCACATTTCAAATATAAAGACTGATAGACATCTATTCAAAAATGTCAGGTTAATGTTTGTATGTATAGCATAATAATGCAAAATCAAATTGTTAATATATATATATATATATATAGCATAAAAAATGCAAATGAAATGAACGTAATGATGGAGTTACTGGAAAGGAATGGTGAATAAAATGGTTACACATACAATAAAGTAACATTGACAATTGCACAAAATAGTTGGACTGACTAGTAAATGCTAGAAAGTCATAATTTGTCATTTAGTCCTGGGGAAAAAAGCCTCCCAAGTTTTATTATCCACCTCCTTTCTTTTTTGTTAAGAATGTCATGCCACCCTACCTTGAAGGTTCGGTTACCAATGATGCGATCAATGATGGTAAATGAAAATTTGGCAGTGGAATGTTTGGTTGTGTGTCTGTAGAGCGCATTGGTTATTCTCTGGTTCCTGATATCCCCTAAATGTTCTGAAATTCTGATACGAAACTGTCTAGATGTTTGGCCAATGTAAAAGGCCTGACAGGTGCATGTGGCTAGGTAGACTATCCAGTCTGAACTGCAATTACCAAAGAATTCAATGTTGAATATTTGTCCTGTGTTTTTGCTGGTGAAGCTAGTGGTCTTAAAAATGTAGCTGCAAAAGCTACAGTGGCCACAAGGGTAAATGCCAGTAAGTTTATCTCCTGTGAGTGTCCTTTGTGTAAGGTTGTCATCCCTTGGGTTTGTTCTTTTATAATGGGAAAAGTGAGAACTCGGTGATTTACCCTTTCTATATGAAAAATAGCATTGTTCCCCTAAATAATCCTCCAAAAGGGGGTGCGAATTGAGTATGTTCCAATGGTTGTTGATGATATTAATCAAATTCCTGCTGTTAGATAATGGTTCCAACTTATGCAGATTTGTTGATTAATATCAACTGTCTAGTTTAAAATAAATCATTATATTCAGATTCTCCAGGGTGCTGGCTTTTTTTCATTTTTGGAGCTACCGGTTTTATAAAGTGTATGAGGAGCAAAACCTGGTGGCAGAACCTGTTACAGTTGTCAAGTATCCCATAAAGGGTCAGGCATTTTCCCCTGCACTTACATTGTTAATGTCAGGCACAGAAGGTATGGCACTTGATAGGTTTGAGGGGAAAGTTTAGTCTGTACATCAGCTACTCTGGGTGTCAGGGCAATAGATTCACAAATGCATATGACATAGTTGCAGTCCAATACTTTTAACATGTTATCAAAATATGGCAGTCAGGAGCTTCTTTCCACAACAGGATTTTATTCCAAAAACAACTAGTTAGTAAGTGCTTCTGTCCCTTATACCTGGAACTTCATACTAATGATTTATAAAACACAAACATCTTACTATAAAATTACATGACCCAAGGCTTCAATAAAATGATTGAAAATACATAATTAAAACATGATTTGCACATATGAAACTATATATACAACTTTCATTTTAAAATTAAAATTTGTTACTTAATCCTGGCTTTCTGTTAGAATTTAACTATATATTTGTCAGTGGCACTGTCTACAATCTAATAAATTGTTTAAATAACCTCCTTAAATGCCAGTTTCAGCTTTTGTAACAAATAAACAGTTTTCAGGTTTTCATTCTGTACTGATGTATGTTCATAAATGTGTACATTTGATTTTCTAGTCATATAACCAGCACAGAATTCATAACAAGGTGTGCATTCTGTCAGATATACTTCCTGAGTGGAGCTAAGTGTAAACATCCATCTGGAGGAGTAGGAGCAGTTGGCAATATGGACAAAATTGGCAACCAGTGAGGAGATAAGAACCTATGATGAGCAGTAGCCGGTGGAGTTGGAAGAGGAACAATTAGCAAAACAGAACTGGCAGCCATTCAGTTTACAAATGCAAGTGACAAGCAACAGCCATCCTATCCGGTTTCATCCTTATAACAGGAAGAATGTTCATATAAAACCGGTGGAAGCAGAGGTTTGTTGGTATGGCTACAAGAAGATAGGTAATTGAACACATTCACTGCGAACACACAACCATGTAGACTATTCAACTTGTCAAATTTGCATTTAGAAGACTAGCATTTTGACATTTTAGATAACTGACTAAATTTTATTCCATCTGAACTTGTTAGTGTAGCTGAAGCAATTTCATGTTTGTGTGATTGTTAGGAGGATGCAACTGAAGTACTTGTTTGCTAGCCATGAAAATGTAGCTTTTAAAAGTATTTTAAAAAAATAATCACAACAAAGTCTATTTAATGTATTAATTGGGACATGTGAAACTGACTTTAGAGCTGTGTTAAAACAGCCACTCCAAACATATACATATGAATATTTTATCTACTATTGAAAGGTATATGTTAAATGATTTGAGTAAGAATTCACAAATAAGAGTCATCGTGGCATATAAAGGGGTTTGCTAATCGTGGACATCGACATGTATAGCAGGAAAATGATCTAAGTGTGTGGTGCTAAAATGTCTTTCATGCAGCTATGTAAAATTGTGTCTGTGGCATGCAAAAATCTAGAAGTATGTGTTTTACATACATTATTAGAAGGAACAATAGACATAGTATTAAGTAACTAGTTTTTAAATGTAATATTTCTAGAATTCCTAAAATTCCTATGAGTCTCCGTGACTCGCAATTGTTTGTCATTCGGTTGAAGCTTTCACAGAACTGGTATGGCAACAGAAAGCATTTGTGTTAGATTTGGCCTGTGTAATTAAGACTATAAAAGATGGAGTTATTAAAGAAGGGTTTATTGCAGTTAACATTACCTCACCTTACACTGTTACACCCCAGGATCTGAGTCTTGAATAATGTGCACAGATGTTAAATGACACTAAGTTGTATACTGCAGTGGATATTGCACTCATAGCAATTTATTCACCGTATTGCTATTATATTTTTGATCCGGGGAGGGTGGTGTTAGCAAATTGCATTTTCTACATTTGCCTGGCTTATTTCCAACAAGCTGCTAACTTTTGAAGATCTTCCCCTATCAAAGCACATTCCATTGAATTCTTGGATGTATGTATTTATTTATTAATGATTTCAACAAATGTTTTCAGAAAGCCAGCTCTGGTAATATATTATTGCATTATGAAAAGTATTCATCCTAGTTGCATGAAATTGATGATAGTTAAAAGACAAAGTGTGAACATCATGCTTAGTTTAAAGCTGGATCCTTTTATACATGAAGTGGAGCTGTTATGAGAAAAATGACTCTGCAGTACCCCATAGGTAAAGTGTCTCACATAGGTTCATAGTTGTTTATTGCACTAATGACCACAATGGCCTTTTTAAGCCTAGCCATGCATCCCAAATCTCTGACAAGTTCTGATACCCTTGATAAGAGTAAGCATGGGCCTGGGAGATGAACCATTTACAGGTTACCTGTTTGCATCAGAGACATAGGTGCCAAACCAGGGATGAATTTCCGGTTTCCCATCCGATTGTCCAAGTTGTACTTGAATTGGATTAGGGAGGCACTCTGCTTCACATGGATGGGAAGCCTGTTTGTAGACGGGGTAGTCTCTGGGATACATACCTATCTCTCCAGCAGGTCCTGTTTATATCACAGGCAAGGTTTAAGTCTTGAGAAGGGTAATTCTGGTACTGTTTGTTTTCTGGATATGCAGGAGGTCCATCAGAGTGGGGTCTGACAATGCTCTGTATGCCAGGCATAGATCTCCCCTAAAAAGCCTGTAGGAGACTGACTACAGGGATAGGGCCTTGAGACGGTCTGTATAGGACATATTACTTATGCCCTGTATTCCTTTAGTGAGGAACCTCTGTGGACATTCCAGTTGTTGGATATGCCTTGTTAGGTACATACCAAATTGGGCATTGTACTCAGTGATAGGTCTGATGAATGCCGACTACAGTGGAACAATGACTTCCTTGGATTTGGATGCTATACTTTTGTTTATATATGTATATTGTGCAACATAGAAGGATTTCCTCACCACTATAGACACTTGATCTAGGCTATATTACTATCTGTGTGTGTCCCTAAGTCCCTGACTACTGGGTCAGCTATAAGGGGTGTGTTGTCAATATGATAGTTACCAGGGATGGATGACTTCCCAAAGGATACTATTATGCATTTCTTGGCATTTTGTTTTAGTCCATGACTCCAGACACCAGGTGTTTGTCTGTGTCGGCCCCTCCTGGCGAACATTTGTGTCAGTGTGAGATTCAATGATGGCTCCTGATTTGCAATCATCTGCAAATTTAGTTAGCCAGAGACCACTGACATTGGCCTTGACTTCTGAGAAGTAAATGCCAAAAAAAGAGTGGTCCAAAGACTGATCCCTGAGGGACTCCACTTGTGACTGGCCACTTTGTAGAGGTGGACTTCACAGTTCTAACTTCCTGGGTCCTGTCTGTAAGCCATTTGGCTGTCCACTGGGTGACAAATAGGCTTGTACCTAACCTCTTGAGTTTGTCAACAATGCTCGAGTGGGGTGTTGTGTCAAATGCCTCGGGCAGGTCAAGGTAGGCAGTGTGAATGATTTTGCCTTCATCCATTGCTTTGGTGACCTTCTCAAAGAAGTCCACCAGGTTGAGAAGGCATGATCTGCCCTTTATGAAACCAAAATGCGTTTGGTCCAGTGTCTGGAGGTTTACTATATATCTGTTGATCATCACCATGATAATTCTTTTCATGGCTTTATATATAAGACTATTGAGACTTATGGGTCTGTAGTTTCTAGGTTCTGTAGGTGGCCCACCTTTGTGCAGAGGGATGACTGTTTGTTGCCTTTCTCCATTCATGAGGCATGAAGCCTGTTTGGAGGCTACAGTTAAATAGTAATTCCAGAGGCCCTGATAGGTCATGTTTCATGCTGTTTAGAAGGCATCCTGGGATATTGTCTGGGCCCATTGATGCAGTGTTCTTGGCCTTAGACCATTAAGGACCTGTGTAAAATGTCCACCTTGTATAGGAGGTGATGATGATGATGCATCATTAAGAAGTATGAGTAAAAATGGTAAAATACTGCTGAGGTATTTTAACAACCCAAAGCAAGTATAGATGTCACTGGACAGCAACCAGTGTTTGTAAATAAAAGAATAGGTGTTTTGTGTACAAGTTTAAATAATAATGTACTGGGTTGCCTAGTTTGATAAGTAAGAAGAAGTGTGGGTTTGCTGCCTGTGGAACATACTCACAGAGTACATTTATGTCAAGTAGTATATGGTATTTTAGCTACTTACAAGATCTATAGTCCACTTGAAATAATATTTTACATGTAGTTCCACTTGTAGTATATTTAGCAGAATGCACAGTTTGTTATGCATTCTGTGTTGGTCGTCTGACTAGAAAATTAAATGTGCAGATTTGTGAACATAATCTATGCACTACAGAAGAAAAATGTGAAAAGTGCCTTGGCCAAACATGCTTTAGAATGTGAATGTGTTTGTGTGCTTGAGAAACTCAGTTTGCATTTGTGGTAGTGACTTAGAAAATATACTGGATTGTAGAAAATGCCATTGGCAAATATTATTAAATTTTGATAGAAAAATCAGAATTAAATGACAGTATCAGTTTTAAAATGTCATTTAAAAAGTCATTGTATAGTTATATCATGCCTTTTGTAGTGAATTTTTATAGTTATTTGTGTTTTAGTGATTATCAGTCTGATTAATTTCCAAGCATGAGGAATTAAACTGCTTACTAATTGTTTCTGAAATAAAATACCGTACTGATGTAATAAATTGCTGATTGGATTTTTGTGTTTTACTTGGTGTTCCTTGGCAGTAGAAAACATTTGGTGAAGAAGCAAAATTTTATCTTAATATGCCTCAGGGAATTACTGCTATTTGACTCGTACAGCTGCTCATGTTGGATTGCATTTGTTAAATGAAGATCTGATGTAGTGAATGCCGTTTCTGAAAAATCTTTGTCTAGCAGAAAACACCTTTTCTTGCTGCTTTAAAAACTGGGATTGTAAGCATCTTCTGATAATGATCTTTTCCCTTGGAATACAATCCCAGAATGTTTTAATCCTCATCATCACCTTTCCCCACTTTTTCCCATTTTCTGTATGGGGTTGGGCTGTTGTGCCAACTATCACCATCTTTCCTAATTCAGTGTGATTTTGCTACCTTCTTCAATGGTCATACCTGATTATCACAAGTTTTTTCTCATGCAATCCAGTCATCTTTTTGCTGGATGTTCTCTGTTCATTGTTCTTTCTTCCTGTCTTTTCCCAAGTCTTCTTCACTAGGTCATCATCTGCTTTCTTGCACATGTGCCTGAACCACCATAATCTCTTCTCTTTCACCTTCTCTGTAAATGGAGCTACTTTGGCTTCTGCTCTGATGTTCTTATTTCTTTGTGTGTCCCATAGTGTGCATCCTTCCACCAATCTCCATCAACTCTAGATTCCTTAGTTGCTCTGCCTTTACTGTCCAGGTTTCTAAGCTACTGGTCAGACCACTGTTTTTTGTGCACCGTACTTTGAAAGTTTTAAGGGAGTTGCAAGAAGGGGAACTGTGCAGAACATCGCACAACTATTTCTCCCTCCAGTACTTAAATACAAGATAAATTAGCCCTAAAGAAAATGGCCATTCTTTAAAGTCAAAACAGACTGCCACATACTCAAAACAAGAGCAGTTTAAAGAAAGCAAGTAGCATGGTCAGGGAGGAAGCTGTAACAAGTCGTTATTGCTTCTTAGAAGGACAATCCTTCTTCACATGGTGAGCTGCTGCTAAAGTTCTTTCATAACGTATTTGCCCTTTCCCATACAATGCATATAGGATGCAAAACATCACCGTTTGTGTAACAGTGGCATCTAATAACATCACAGCAGTGAGTCAGATTGGATAGTTTTGTGTGAAATCAGTACCACGTCCCATGGCTTTTACTTCAGAGTAACATGTTCACTTGAACATGCCCATGCTTCAAAATCTTTGACAGCCAGGCAATAGAACCAGTTCTAGATGCAGAACAAAAAGTAGGTTTTACTCGAGGGTTTCCTGATGTCAAAGAAAGAAAAATAATGGATGCTACCCTATACTTCTCAAACCTGTACATGTATATAACAAACAATTTCATGATGATAGGGCTGCAGACCATCTTTCCACTCCTGTGATAAGATGCTTTTCTAGTAACTCTGAACATGTAAGATGCCTTACCTTCGTATCCCAATCTGCAAGTCACTCAGGAGATTTTTGAGTTTAGGATAGACTGCTCCCATTTTCAGGTTGCTGCCTTGCTTTTTGTCATTTCTGCTGTATCTGGGATTTAAGAAATGTCTAGCTCACATGACACTAAAAAGAAACCGCTACCATACCACCCTCTGAGAGAGTGATGCATAACATGACCCGAAAAGAATGCAGGGGAGAAGTATAAGCATTTTCAGAATTTTATGTTGAAGTGTTGAAACAGTATACACATTAAATGACTGTTTTATTTGTGATATTTACAAATAGTTTAAACATAGATCTGAAAGCAGATGAATTACTTCAGACAAAACAGTGCCCCAAAACAGGGGTTAAAACAGAAGGCATTTTATTCCTATTTTTATATTTTAATTTTGTTTAGAATCATTCTCATCCTCAGATGGTGTTGTAGAAAACGTATACTATCTTGGATGTTTATTAACTCCGGGTCCTTTTAGTTCCAGCATGTGTCCATAACTGTAACAAAGCCTGTCCCTACTAAGGGATTTTATTCAGATTTTTAATTATGGCTTTCTAACTTGGGCTGTCTGACTTAATCTTTCCTGTCTCTGATGTTCTCTGCAACAGAGTGTATTTGAAAAAAGGGAAAAATATTTTTTTACTAACTCCTGCACAAGTGAGGAATTTATGTGAAGCAACTAAACTGCAGAAGAAACACCTGAATTGTATATTTGGCAAGGTTTCCCTCTAAGCCAACTGAAGGGTCAGGACCATAACGCAAAAGTCACCATGCGTAACAAAAACTACATGCTGAAACCTGTTCTTTTCAGAGTTTTAAATATTAGAAACTGCAAGGCCACATGTGTAGATGCTGCCTCTTTTAATTATACATATATATATATATATATATATATATATATATATATATATATATGTATATATATATAGAAACCTGATGCATTTCCAGATTGTAATGTCTAACACACACTAAAACACATTTCACACAAAAACGTGAAAACTTCATAGAACAAGAGTTCAGATTCTTCCTTTTCTGGATGACATGCCTGATTCAGGCCAAGCCTCTGCAGACTATGCATTTAGCACTGCAATAAACTTTTCTGTTTTCAGCAACTAAGCACAATCCCAAACACAGAAGTCAGACCTGTTTCACTTTCAATCAGAGGCCCCTTGGAGCATTTTGAATGTAAAGTCCTGTTTTGGGACATGATTGACGTTATGAAACTTTTTAGTCTGGTTGTGAAAGAAAATCGTTTAAGAGCCGTAACACTCCTTTAGGTGGTGTTTTTCATGTCCTCTGTCCTTTACATGCTTTTGGTTAAGTGGTATATGAGGGACTTTCATGTCCTCTGTCCTTTACATGCTTTTGGTTAAGTGGTATATGAGGGACTAATGGGATCAGTAGGACCAACTGTTAAGAGGTTAACCTACTTCTTACAGCCTGTTTGGTCACAGAGTTAGAATGGTTATTTGTCCACTAACCCTGAAACCAGAGTCTTGAATTACTTTCTTCTCTCCCAAATCAGAAGTTCATCACACACATCTTGCATCATGCTTGGTAGCCCATTTGTGAGCACTTTGTTAATAAAATTTAAGAAACTTCAGCCTTTTCACTGAAAATAAAATGTGTTATGGTAGCAGTAGAGAGAGTGCCTCAAGCACTATGACATTTGATTTATTATTCCTACATATGCAGAAGTAGACCCTAGTCAAGAGTGTTCCTTGTATTACAGTTATTTGAAGATCTTTAAAAGACAGTTAAACTGAATTATTGAAGGAAGAGTACGAGCTATGGCCCTTGGGATGTAGTACTATACATATGACGGTACCAATGTACAGTCACCAGTCAACAAGTGAAACAAGTGTTGTTAGTTACACAGTATGCAACAATTATGCCTTTTTGTAGTCAGTATCTATTATAAGGAAGCATGTAGTTTTTCTAAAATGTTAACTGATGTCTAAGCAGTCCTGCAAGATACTGAGTACACAACCATTTTGTTCTGTCTTTTAGAAATTAAGCAATGTGCTGCCTTAAGGGCTTTACTTGTACTGCAGGAACTTTACCCTGTCATTGTAAAACTTGCAGTTAGCGCAGAGGACTAAACTCTGACTTGTTAGTAAGCTGGTTCCTGTGACAAGAATGCACTGTTTGAACTTTTTGTTTTTATTATACACATTGGGTTTGGTATAATTGTTAAGGTATAGACCTCACTGACACAAGGTACAGGGTTTGATCCTCAACTTTGAAGGGAAATTGGCTAGGCTTAAATCACCCATGTGGGCAGCTAGCCTAGTACTTGTGAACCTATGAACCCACTCTGTTGCTGATGCTGTTTTTAAGAGTTTCATATGCTGAGAAAATGCACATTTTCCAATTGGCTCAGGAAGTGCAAAAACTGCTAAATTTTGTAAAGTCTAATTTTGGCCTTGGACTTTTGAAGATACTGGTATGTGGTTTGCCAGTATCTGATGCAAAATGATTTACTCTGCTTTTTAAGGGATTTGTATCCAGCTATAATTTTTTTTGCTTGGATTTGACATATGTCTGTGCCTATTTTCATTGGGACTTTTAGTTTCTGATTTGCATCCTAAAGTGATGCTGGAAGGTGAATTGATGAGTCTATAAATTGATTACCCATAGGTGTACCCTATACATAGGTGTATAAATTGATTACCGTAGCCTCCTTGTGGTGACTGGCATCATGTCCGATATTGGTCCTCTGCTTTGTGTGTACTGAATGTTCGGATAAGCTGCTGCCAAGCCAACCCTGCAGTCTTGAATAGGATGAATGAATGATTTATCTGTATGCATACTGCAGCACGAGAAGTTATTTACTACAATGCGAAATGTATGTCATGCTGGAAAATGTCAGCTATAGCATACCAAAGATGACCAACATATAACATAACCGTTAAAAATGTTCTTTTTTTTTTTTTTTGCTGTAATATATCCCATGGGATCCCTTAGGAGATGTTGTACCCAAGATATAGTTGAAGCATTTATATTGGTAGCTTGATGTGTTGTACTATCAGAGCAGCTTTCAGCTTCAGAATGCATATGTAGTGCACCATGCTGCCAGTTCTCCACTGGGTATAATGAAGTTATTTTTTGAAGGTGGTCTTTGTTTGCAGTTTCCTTGGTAATGCATCTTCAGTATTCTTCAGACTTTTCTGTCTGTGTCAAACACTTTAGAATGAGATGCAATGTAATAGTGGCAGGGTTTTTCCTTGTAGGCATTTATAGGCTTTCCTCCGACCCTTGCATGGTTTGAGAAAGTCTTCGTGTGTACAGTCACTTTTTTTTTGGGGGGTACTATTTGCTTATAAAACATTGGGTAACAACTTCTGAGAGTGTGTTTTTTTATGTATTTAAAAGAAATGGCAGCTGTTTACTTTCTGTTTCTGATGGTTTCCATCTCACAATTAACTCTCCAGTCTGACTCAACATTTAAGATGTCCAAAACATTTGTACTTTGTTATAGTAAGATTGTGTAATTATTCCACAAAAATGTGAAAGTGTAAACATTGCAGAATTAAAACAGTACTGTAGTTGCAGATTATTTCTGACGACTATGTTCCACAGACTTGAAACATTTGTATTGAGTTCCACACTTAAATATGTTTGCATTTTTTTTAATTTTACAGAAGGGTCTGCAAGTCAGTGAATTTGTCTGGCTATCTGAAGTGCTTGGGAAGACCAATCTTTATTTTTTACCAATAGACAAAAAAAAAAAAAAAAAAAGGTATACATATATGTGTGGCCCTCCTTTAGGAAAATGAACCTGTACTTTGCTAAGTCAAGGTGTGGTACCACTTTTTGATGCCATTAAAAAGTTTTACAGTAGGTTGCTGGCTATCTGAAACAAAATTTTGTGTAAAGGGCCAGTCTTCAATGCAATCTTAACAGTCTCAAAATCACTAGACCACATGGAGGAGCTACTTTACATCCTGACAGGTTGTAGAAAGTTCAAGCTTGCAACAAGCTCCAGCACTTTATCTATCTATTCACCATATGTTCAGAAAGTAGCTTAACTTCTTTCTTGGTGTTTGTATCGCAAATCAGAAGGATCAGCAGAATGGTTCCTCATGTAATTCCATGTAGGAGCCAGAGATGAGGAAAAAGGAAAAGGAGCAGCCAAAGCTTCTGTGATTTTTAAAGTCTACTACCTCAGTGGGCTCGGAGTCATTGCTTGTGGAGAGCAGACCCTCTAGCAGGTGTTTTGTCCCTGCCTGTGATTTGCTGAAGACTGTGGCTGAGAAAGTGAACGCAGAGCCACAGTCCCAGCGGTCACTTATAGGAGAGAGATAAATATGAGAGAATGTCTGCACCAATGCTATGCTTGATCAAGCAGATCAAGATATTCAGTCCCCAGGGCATGCCTCTAAGGATAAGCCCAGGGTCATCTCCAGTCACCTCTCACAGGTGAAGGATAAGTAAAGCTTGAGGCAACTTCCTAATCTTGTCTGGCAGCTGTTGGGCCTTAACTCCCACCCTTCTCCTTGGACTTGCAGAGCTTGACTGGAGGGACATGACCATGTGGTGGAGGGCAAGCATGATTTTTGTGTATGTCATCAGATACCATTCCTAGCCATGCAGAGGCTTCTTATCATGTAATACTTCCCTAGTAAGTGATTCCTTTTGTACTGAACTGAGACCTTTTGCCTGCCTTGAACTCATAATCACTTCATCCTCCTTGTTTGCTGTACAGGAGGGGTTGATCCCAAAAGTTGCTAGCACTAGCATGCTCTGGTCTGACTCTTCCGGCCTGGGGAAGCAGGGGAAACCAAAGGACCTACCTCTGAGACAAGTAGGATACTGATTTTTCCCCCTCCTACTACCATCACACCACTTCTGGATGGCCATCCTTTTGGGTAACACTCTTTTTCATATGGTCCTTCACGACTGACAAGTGGTTCATCATCTATATAAAATTTAGTAGTGCAGTGATGGCCAGTCCCTCTCTGAAACAGTAAGATAGGTAAAGGTAATGAGATTCCACTGCACACAAGCCTGTTTAGACAGGTAAAGGTAATGAGATTCCACTGCACACAAGCCTGTTTAGACAGGTAAAGGTAATGAGATTCCACTGCACACAAGCCTGTTTAGACAGGTAAAGGTAATGAGATTTCACTGCACACAAGCCTGTGCTCTGCTAATGAGCAACTTTGTGACCTTTGAGTTTATGAAAGGTCCTGTGAGGAAACTGAGACATAGGAGCAATAGTAGCATACAAACAAAACTAGGCAAGCTATCACAAAGACCGTAAGATGCCTTGCCTTTGATGCTTTTAGATAGAGATTCTTCAACGTTCTTGCTACCCTCCTCCTGCACTTAAAAGTACTCTCCTTCTAAATTGGACAGGGCCATGCATGATAACCTAGGTATGTTTGTGTCTACTCTGAGTATGAGGCTGGTCTGGAGGTTACGTATATGCAGAAGCACACAAAAGCAGAGACAGCAGAGCTCACAGGGATTCTTTGGGTCGCTAGCAGCAGTATGACACTTCAGTGGAGTCCTTTATCTCTGCCCAGGTGTGTATGGGGGTCTGGTAGAGATCGATGAAGGCTAAAGTGGGTGTTGTAGGGTGGTGAATGAGGAGATGACCAATGGCAGATAATGCTGGACTACAGAGAGGTAAAAATGTGTCTACTTAGCCAGTTCATGAGTACTAGCTTTAAAGGTTGCCAAAGGAGTAGAAACACCAGATGGAGGACAGTCCTGGAGAGTGCTGCTTTTAGAAGAGAATCATTTGGATTTATCCCTGCCTGGAAGGAAATGCAGGGAGAAGACAGTTCAGGTTACCCTTGTCTGACTGGAGTGTAAAGACAGCTGTTGTATCTGTGGAATGTCTTTGTGTGTGTGTGTGTGTGTGTGTGTGTGTGTGTGTGTGTAAGCACACACACACACACACACACACACACACACACATACATATTTATACATAGTAGTGCAAATCACGGAGGGATTGTCAACATGGTAAACTACTTAAATGCCCTTAACCATATATCAGAAGACAGCATCATTTTTAACAAATGTAGCAATTACACAATCATTTTTAACAAAGTTGTAAAATAAATTCTGAACTGTTGTGCAGTGGAAGCAAAACTTAATTTTAAGGGTCTGAGTCCTATTTTGGGTCTAACAGACAACTTGGCAGTCTGCATAAGATGTTAATTATAAAACATGGCATGTCATGCTGCCAAAGGACTCTGGAAAATGCCTGCCTTCTTCAGCAGTGAAAGGATGAGTATCCAAGTGCTTCCAGGGTACAAAAATCACATTCTTTATGACTGCTGGGTCCTCTTTCTGCCAGATCCTATCTTCCTAATGTAATTGTTGAGTGTTGTATTGCAGAGAAGAAAAATGGACAGTTTACTCATAAACAGATATATGTATATGTGGGTTACTTCTTTAGTACATGTTTGAGAGTAGGGCTAGAGCTGAAGCACATGTCCTCTGATCTTCCTGTCGTCTCTCTATTTTTAAGGATTTTTTAGTTCCCTTCCATGTCACTCCCTTTAGTGTAAGCAGCACTAACCGGTTTACAAATAGCAGATTCAACATCACCATAAGGAAAGTTTTGCAGTCACTACACCCCACAAACCCTCCCTCCATTTTATAACCACTGGTTCTAGCCCTAGTAGCGTAACTAGGGTGGGGTAAGAGGGGCAACTGCCAGGGATGCAAAATGTTGGGGGTGCAATCTCCTGTTCCCGATCACTGTTTAATGCAATACTAGCTTTTAAAAACCGATACTGCAATTGTGGTCAAACCTGCGTGTTGTAGCACTGTTTGTGTGGTCTAAACTGTAGCAACTGCTTGCTACAGTTTATATTGTAATGAAAAGTGAGTGCTGTCTTGCTTTGTGAAGTCAGGGTATAAACTGTAGCAATTATTTGTTACATTTGTAGCAAGAAGTTTGCTGGTTTAAGAAGAATTTTTTTTTAATTAAAAGATGAGCGTCACAACGCTCTGTGCACGCAGGGTATAAACTGTAGCAAATGTTTGCTACAGTTTAAAAGAAGACATTATTATTTTTTTTTAATAAAATAATTTGAAGGAGGGTTGGGGGCTGAGCTGAGAAATGGGACCTTTAATGGCTGTGGCAGGAAGTGGGGGGGGGTCATGCATCTGGTCACTTGGTTAGGGTGCCAGTAGAAGGAATGTTTTTTTTTTTCCTTCTTTGCGCTGTTCAGCTGAGGAACTGAGGAGTTGGGTTCATAGTACTGGCTCCAGCTACACTTCTGTCTAGCACCATTGAGTAGCATGTAAGCCAAAGGCACCCTATCTGCTTTCAAATGACTACATCATAGACAGTGTAGATATTTAAAATAAAAGGCTGGAAGGTCAAAGTCCAAATAGATAATTTTGGGTTGCAATCTTTCTCATGGTGGAGCTATTGTAGAGGGATGTTGTTGGTGATTCCCTATCCAACAAATAGTATTTTGTGATGATGAGGGTCCATTTTATGGCAAGGCAAAGTCTAGAGCCATTAGTATTGGTTCTGAAGACAGCATATCTTGTAGTTACATAAAGACTTGTTCTTTTTAAGCTGTCCACTTAACTAAAGGTATAGCTATCTAAAGGCAAGTCACTCAGAGGGCAAGCAATAGTTGCAAAATTAGGAATATGTTTATGAAAAGAGTTAGCAGGCCTAAATAAAAAAAAAAAAAGCTTGCATTAATGGAGGGAGAGAGTAATGGCAGATGTTTGCTGTTTCTGTCGGGCAGTTTACTCTTCCAATTTTCCTGATGTAAGATAAAAATGGGGAGAACTTGTTTTTATTGAATGGAGAGGATTATATATTCTATACCTTACCAGACTGTATGTCATATTAAAAACTGTAGGATCAAACTGTTGCTAGCAGTAATTGCTTTGTTTGTTTCAGGGTTGAATGACATTATTTTCACTTGGGAAACAGTGTGAGAATATTTGACCTAGTGCATGCTCAGCTGAGCAAGCCTTGCATGTAGCATTCCGATTTGCTTGAACGTTGATACATTTCTGTGTACTAAACACTGGCAAAACTGAATGGGTCCAGAACTGTGATTCAGTACTGTGCATGTGCTGGTTAGGGGGTTACATTTACAGATGTTGATGTTCCGTAAGAGAGGGGGGAGCATTATCAAGATTAACATTTCAGCACTTTTAAGGGCATTCTGCAGATTGGTTATTATGTGGAATGCACTATATGTAAAGAAAGCTAAGTGTACTTAGAGAGTTTAGTATATGTCAGAAAAGAGAAATAGAAAATCTAAACTTAAAAGAATGCTGTTTAGTATTGTATCAGGCTGAGTTTGATGATGTAAGTTATTTTCCGTTGTAGTTAAGAGTCCTTGGGGTATGAGTGATATGCTTATCTAAAATTTATGTAGACCAGAAAGTGATTGGCTTCACTAAAACCTTGGTTGAATTGCTATTACTTGTGCTTACTCAGACAACTTAATGTGTTCAAAATCCACTGGTGAAAGATCTTATTACTGAAATGTAGGTCACAGACAGACTCGTATTTCACTTTTACTGTCGCATATTAGTGTGTTTTCCTTAGGAAGACTCTAGGACAGGTTCTGGTTGTACTTGGCATTTAGAATTTTCTTCTTTATTAAGGTTGGAATGTATTCAGCAAAAACAGGGCAGTAAAACTGGAAATAGCATAGCTTAATTTGCTTTGCTGTATTCCCACAGCACATATGCCTACAGATCATTTTAGCCTGCATGTACTGACTTAGATTTTTCCTAAAGTCATTTTTTTTTTTCGATTGGCACTAGGAAGATTTAGTTATTTACCTGTTAACAAATTCCTAGTTACTTTTGTACATGTTTGAAGTAGGTTTAGAGCTGAAGTAAAGGTAATTTGTGCAAATAAAAATCAAAATCACATCAGACAGCCATATGTACATTAATATGAAAACTTCAGGTCTGCAATCAGATATGCAAAATGCATATATTTTGCCAAGCTGCTTTTGAGACCGAATGCTCTTGAGATGTGGAAATAAAGTGCATACCTGTGTACTACATAACACATTTGGGATTTGCATGGATTGTGATGAGGTCCTGAGGCTATAAACCACATGCAGGACTAAGATATAAAGCTGTGAACAGAGTGTATTTATATAGAAGGGGAAGGATTCTATGGCTATAGGTTGGGGCAGTGATACAGATGTTGAGGTAAAATAAGGAGGCAACTTTGCAAGCAGGATGGGAACAGTGAAGAATGAAAAGAGTTTGAATCTTGGCAAGCTAGCCAGCTGACTATGTAAAATATGGCTCTAGATAATTCAGTCATGTTAAGTAATGTCACCAAAAACACCGTTATTTGCTGATGTTAAGTGGGTTGGGGAACTGGCCTACTCCAACCTATGCCAGGGACCTGTGCTAACGGTTGGAGGGATGTATATGCCCCTACTGGCCAGTGTGTGCCTGCCAAAAAGCTCAGCGGGCCAGTAAACTACTGGCCAGCCAGCGTCCAGCTTAGGTTAGCTGGGACTGTTGAGTGAAAGCTGGCTGAAAAACTAATTTACCTGCCAAATATAAACTAAGAATTGCTAAACTCAGTGTATGTTCGCTGATGGGATGGATCTTGAAAGTGTATGACATCATGGTAAGGGGAAGGCTAGACATCCTATGTATCCACAAGACAAGAGTAGTGCAGCAAAGCCACTGGGCTTGGGATCCAGAGTCTACTACTCGGGAGGAGGACAGGCTAGAAATGGTGTGGAAAATGTGGTGAGGGAGAGGCTTCGGACAACATTGAGGTATGTCCTAATTAGTGACGGAGTCATGGCAGTCAGATTCCAGTGTAACGATAATGCAGTATTCATAATTTCAGCTTGTGCCCCACAGCAAGGTGAGGAAGGAGTGCATTCATACAGCATTTGCAAGGCCTGCTAGATAATGCAGGAAAATGTGAATTTGTGTTGATAATGGGTGATCTGAATGCAGATATTGAAGACAGAAAGAACCGGATATGAGAACTTCCTGAATCCACAAGGGTGGAGCAACAGGAATAAAGAGGCCATTCTAGACTTCTGTCTTGTCAGTGGCTTGATGGTGACCAGCACATGATTCAGCTAATGAGACGCACAATACTGTCATCATGCAACTCAGATAGACTTCCTCCTAGTAAGGAAAGGCCAGTGGTATAGAATTAGTGATTGCATAGTTATCCCCCAGTGTGACAGTCTGCCTACAGCATAAAACACTGGTTGCCACAATCAGCTGCAAGCAGTGGACAGTAAAGGCTGAGGCTCTAAGGTAAACAGAAACCAGGCTGAAGACCTGGAAGTTGATTGGACAAAAAACAACAGTTCAAGAAATTGAACAGGGCTCTAGAACCTCAAGAAAAAGAGGAAATAGATGTAGTCGAAGAAGAATGGCAGAGCCTCAAAACAGCATGTGGGATTACTACAGAACAGATATGCAGCCGAGCCAGGTGTGAATATAAAGTACATAATGAAAACTGGTGGTAGAATGCAGAAGTCCAGGAAGTCATCAAAAGAAAGGATGAGTGCAGGAAAAAGTGGGAGATGGAAAAGATGGACCAGGCTAGGAAGAAATACTGGCTGGCTAACAAAGAGGATAAAGAGAGAAGGTGCAATAGTAGAGAGAAAGGCATCAGAGGCACCCTTCCAGCTTCTGAAAAGTGACTCAGTAGATGACACAAACTATATTAGGCAAAGACAGAAATAAAGAAGATAGTCAGACACACTTCGTAACAGATGCCATAACAGACCTGCACACCAGTCTGCAGGATATCAAAGGCAGATGGAAGGAGTACTTACAGTAGGTTTTAAATAAAGAAGCACCCCACAAAAGCTGTATTGCTCAAGACCAAGCTTACAATGAGAGAAGAGTAGTGTCCAACCCTAGAAGAAGTAAGAATAGCACTAAGGAAATGAAGTCCGAGAAGGCAGCAGGCTCAGATGAGCTAACAGCAGATATGATAAAGATGCTGGCTGTGATAGGGGAGAAATGTCTCCTGAGGGTCCTCATAATGGTGTGGAGAAAAAGGCATATTCCCGATGACTGGAGAATAAGTATAGTAGTGCCAAAGTGTACAAGAGCAAAGGGGGCATTCACAACTGTGGGCAGTAGAGAGGTGTCAACCTCCTATCACACTGAATGAAAGTTCTGGAGAGGGTAATTCATAAACGAATATACAGAGTAGTAGAAATTAAGATGGGAGTTGAGAGGTTCAGATTTAGATCAGGATGCAGCACAACTGACCCAATGTTTGCAATGAGACAGATACTTGAAGCTAGAGAAGAGGGAAGAGTACAGTTGGGCATTCCTAGTCTAGGAGAGAGCAAATGATAAGGTCCTAGGAGAGCTGATTTGGGCAGTCCTGCGGTGGTTTGAAGTCTCAAAAACACTGGTAGAATTAGTGCAGGCTATTTATAAGTACCCAATGACTCTAGTTTGGACAGTATTCCATCTCACAGAAGGGTACCAAGTGGGAGTGAGTGTGCATCAGGGTTCAGCTCTGAGCCCACTGCTGTTCATATTGGTGATGGATTACATTAGCAAACAGGACAGAGAGGACAGATCAACAAAGTTGCTGTATAATGTGCCTTTACAGGCAGACTCTGAGCAAGAACTTCAGTAAAGGATAGGGGAGTGGACTATAAAACTGAAAGCACATGGAATTAAACTAAGTACAGGTAAGATGGTTCTAATGGCAGCAAATTGAGGATATTGGAATAGAAGGAAAGGTAGTGGAAGAGATTAACAGCTTCAGCTGTCTAGGAGGGGTGGTTGAGGAGAGACATCTGAAAGAAGAGGTCAGAGCTAGAATCAGTGGGGTTGCAACAGACTGGTGCAGTGCGTCAGGGATAGTGTATAACAGAAGAATGCCAAAGAAGGTGTACAAAACAGTGGTTCGACCAGTTCCACTGTATGGTACAAAAACCTGGGCAGTAAAGGCAGAGCAGTTGAGGAAGCTAGAGGTGATGTAGATGGAAGTACTTCAGATGGTTGGTGCTACATATGAAGAAATAAGGACATAAGAGCAGAAGCCAAAGTGCTTCCAGTTGCAGAAAAGGTAAAAGAGAACAGATTACTGTGGTTCAGGCACATGCGCAGAAAAGCAGAAGACAGTGTGATGAAGATGATCTGGGACAGACAGGAAGAAAAGAGGTAGCAAGGACGTCCAGCAGACATGGATGGGATTGTATGAGAGAACACCTGCGACAGTCAACCACGAGTGTAGAATAAGACACAAGAGCAGCATTGAGTAGAGAGAAATCGCTGAAGTTGACACGACATCCCGACCCCCTGTAGAAAATGGGTGGGGGAGGGGTTGATGAGTATGATGAAAAGGGTATGAAGCTGCTAAGAGTTGTATTGGAGAAGACCGAGAGCACAAGGAGGGAGAAGTGGTATAAAGAGAACAATGGTGGTAGTAGAAGACCTAAAGACAATGTAACGGACATTAGGCAGTGGAAAACAAAGTGGACATAGTCTTTCAGTGACAGGCTTCCACAGTAGTATACAAGGCTGTGACATCTCATGTGCAGTAAACGTGTATTGTGCATTGTACAAGGCTAAGCATCTAGTGTGTGGGAATATATTCTCGCACAAGGTTAATAAAGAAATTTATTTATATTTGCTAGTAAATTGGCAGTTATTGCTACATAATAGAAGGGTGCTTATAAAGAGGAAATTAGATTGCCCTCTGAGTCTCACAGACAGGTAAGCAGGAGCTTGTCTGAAGATCCTGAACGCTTGGATTATGACACCTTATTTGAGGCTATATATAGACTGAAGCTGCGGTGGTGCAGCGGTAGTGTTTTCGCCTCATAGCAAGAGATTCTCCCGTTCGATTCTCGGCTGGAGCGCCTTCTGTGTGGAGTCTGAATGTCCTCCCCGTGGTCGAGTGGCGTTCGAAAGACATGTGTAGAATGAGCGTGCCTTCATTGAAGGTTGGGTGTCGAGCTGGCACCTCGGCACCGTAAATATCTGCTGCCAATCATTAGCGGACCGGAGTTCCGCTCTGGCAACCCCTAACCAGGAAAAGCCGAAAGAACAACAACATTTCAGGCTATATATAGAAGTGTATCTGGTGGGAACTTGCAACTTGGAGCTGGAGCCTGAGTTTCAGATACCTGCAGCCTTGGAGGGCTGTGTAGAATGTGTATCAGTGCTGAAAAAAAAACTTGGAGGTACTTGTTTAGTTTATTTTAAAGACAAATTAGTTGTATTTTCTTTTCCCTTATGGATGGTGAAAACAGAGCATGTGTGTTTTTATAATTACTGCTTTCAGTGCTATGTGGGACTTGCAATATATTTCGAATGATACTAGGTTTGATGCAGTTTTTTTTACTTCATTAGTCAAATGACATTTTTGCAAACATTGGTTTGATTGGTTAGTTCACTTATGTAAATGTAACCTTGTGTGTAATGCCAGCTGGTCAGATGTTATTGCTGTAATGTTTAAGCGAGTCAATGAATTTAGGTTAAAAATTTGGGCCTTGCTTGGGGTTAGCACTGTGATTTTGAGTTCTGCTTAGTGTTGGGGATCAGTTGGTTTTAGACTTTACATTATTTTTAGTCAGGTTTATGGAACTTGAGGGTTTTTATGTTTATGGTAGGAAGTGTGGGAAAGATTAGGTGAAAAATTGTACACATTCTGCGTTCGAAAAGGTGTGTGTAGTCAAAGTAGTTCATACTTCTAATTTCAAGCATGTGTTCTTAAGCTCATCTTTTGAAATGATTCCATTTAGTCTGTTGTCTAAGAGCCAGATTGATTGTTTTAGGTTAGCCAATGCTACGATATTTAAGATAAGACAGTCCATGCTAAGGATTGCATTGTGGCAAACAATGCAGAGGCCTACCACATTGTTTTTTGGGTTTGAAAGTTTGTGCTTGGTGTCATTACTGTATTTCAGAAGTTAAGCTGTGACACTCTGTGCAGACTCTTTTGTGCGTGTGTGTGTGTGTGTGTGTGTGTGTGTGTGTGTGTGTGTGTGTGTATATATATATATATATATATATATATATATATATATATATATATATATATATATATATATATATATATATATATATATATATATATATATATACATATATATATAAATGTAATTTGTGGCACAGTGCTGTTAAGTTTAAAGTAGCAGGTTAGAGGCAAAGCGGGCCCTGCATTACGCTGACAGAGTCGTCATGCAGTGTTTGACCTGCAAGAGTTGCTTGGGAGACAATACAGCAAAATACAAGGATTTTTCTTGGTTATAGTCTTGCTTCCACAGGACAGTGAAGTCGTTAGTGGAATGGATTCTATTTCAGTCTATTGTCAATATCGCAGAACAACATCGGTTGTGTGGCTAACAGTATGAGCTGCTCATGCTTTCATGGTGGTTAGTTGCTGCTGCTGAGTGCTTAATAAGGATTTTAACCCAAAACTGAGGTTGGATTAACATCTGGTTTTGTGCATCATTCCATTTCTTGCTGCAGGCATTGAGGCTTAGTTTAATTTGAAGACTGACAGTGGCACCTTGATTTCATTCGCTTTTCTTGCTGGTATGAGACATATAATTGTTTGCTAATGAGTGTCATTCTAAACAATAACTGTGAAATAATGAATTGGCCCCCACCAATATGACAACAATTAATTTTTTGTGCTTTCTAGTTTTTAGACAGTTACAATGAAGTGAGGTTAACTTCTGATCATCAAGACTTCTGAGAGTTAAGTGTAATGGCAGAGAAACATATTTTGCATTTGCAGACAGGGCAAAATGATCCCAGAAAAGTGAAACATGACGTTATGTATTCAGTGGAGGGGAGACCGATATGGATAGAAAAAGTTTTCCACTTGGCTAAAAGAGGAGAAAAAAGGTAACGTAAGCAGTTTGACTATAAATGTATTGCAGGGCTACCACAGCTTGAGTCACATACAAAATGGGGGGAAGAGCAAGAAGAAACAGTGTAGTTGGACTGGACGGGAGGGGTAATATGCAAGTACTAGACTAGATACCCTTGCAGACCATTTTAAGCTTAGTCAATTTCCCTGTCAAAGGTGAGAATCAAACTCTGTACCTTGTGACTTTGAGGTAAAATGCCTTAACCATTATACCAACCGCCAAACCCCCCGTTATTGTTGAAAGCGAACAAAATTTATGGGTTTAGCGTATTCTTCATACTTTCATATGTTTCTTTAAGGCAGTCTTATTTCTTCCCTCCTACCAAAACATGCTGCTTAGTGGCTACTTTAAATTATCCCTTCATGTAATTTTTACCATTTCCCTTGTAGCCAAGGCTATGGCTGGAAATAATCTACCATTGTTATTCTACTTACCCAGTGTTCCAAACCAGTAGAAAAAAATCAGAAATATCTGTAAGTGATAATGTGCCATGTCTCGAGGGTTCTGAGATGATGGATGAATTAAAGGTGCAGGTGTTAGCTGATAGCCCATGAAGGAAAAAAGGCATAATAGGATTTGAGAATGTGTATTGGTGTTTAGAAAATATTCATACTCTTTTTGGCTACCTAGACTTCTCACAGTCATCAGACTCATCCGTCCCTCATTTCCTGGCATCTAAGGACACTGAGCATGAGAGGCTGGACATGGGGACTGGGATGAGTCCGAAGATTTTACCAGATTTCATGTTTCAAGTCAACTTGCATGATTTGTGGTGATAGTTGGAGTATTGTAACAGTAAAATGACTGAATCAGACATGTAAACTACTATTAACATTATTATGGTAAAACAGATGGAAACTGTTAATGTATTATACGTTGGAGGGAATAAGTTATGCAACGTAGAAGAAAAGTGCAGTAGCATGGGAAAGAGGTCTAACGGTGATCTGTGGGGTGGTTGGGAACCATATGTCCAATGACTAATCAGTAATTGATTTTTGAGACGAGTGCAGAAGTGCAGGGGTTCATTTAACTTGCTAGTATTGTCTTGTTAATGAAGTGGAGAAACTGCAGGATTTTTGTTGTGTCCTAAGTTCCCTCTTTATGCAGATGGCTGTACTCTGTTCTGTCCAGAGGATATAGAAATTAGTGTAGACTCCCCCAGCTGATGGAACAGACTCAGTTGCTGAGTTGTACACCAATGTTTTATATGAGCACCTGTACTGTTGTATTGACGGTGTCGTACCTGATAGAACCAAAACAAGATCTTCAAGGAAAAACAAACTGGCCTGGTAGACAACTGCCATTAATAGGCTATACAATAGGAGAAAGAAATTGCTAAGTGTAGTAAGGAATGGTCTCAAAACTAGAAACATTCCCTCTTCAACTTAGACAAGCAAGTAAGACTCCTAGCGAAGTCTTACAAAGCTAACTATGAATCCAAATTAGCTTCCCTGTCTAAGGATAACCAAACAGCATTTTTTTTTGTTACATCTGTAACCTTAAAGGTAAGGGCAAAATTTGCACTGAACTCTTAGTTAGTGGTACTACATAGACAGAACCTGTGGATATACCAAAACTGCTGTCTGACAAGTTCAGTGAAAACTTCACTACCCTGATCCCGCCACATATACACCAAAGCATCCCTAACACCTGTCCCCACCTAGTATGTGTGAGAAGAAGGTCTTAAACGCCCTCTCCAAAGCCAAAAAACACAACCTCTATGATAGTAGACAAGATCCCGGGCTGTGTTCTACATGGGTTAAATCAGGAATTAGCATCACCATTGGGCACGGTTTTCAATCACAGTCAAAGCACTGTCTTTGTCCCAGCAGAATGAAAAATAGTTTCCATCATTCCTTTGCACAAAAGTGCTACTTCCAAGGATCCTGGGAACTATAGACCCATTAGCCTGATTAGCCTTATCTGCAAGATCACAGAACTGATCATCATGGACCTTATTAACAAAGATATAGGAAATCTCCAAATGTTCAACCCCAACCAGATTAGCTTTGTCAAGGGGAAATCATACCTGTTAAACTTGGTAGACTTCTTCGAGACAGTCACCAAAGCCCTGGACAATGGCCAGTGTCTACATACGGCTTACCTAGACATAGACAGGGCCTTTGACACAATCCCCCACTCTGACATCATTGATAAACTCACCCAGCTAGGTATCAACCCATATATTGTCAGGTGGATTACAAACTGGCTCACTGATAGAACTCATACAGTCAAAATAGGGGACTCCACATCCTCCAGCAGACCTTTAGCCAGTGGTGTTCCACAGGAGATTGGTTGTGAAACCGCTACTGTTCAGAATCTACTTCTCTGAAGTACAGGCTAAAACTAAAGGACTGTGGCTGATGACTGCAAACTGGGAGCAATCAATGAAACCCCTAGCGATGTCAACATCCTTCAAGAAGGTTTTATGCAGACTAATGACTGGTGCCAAAGTCGTAGTCTTAAACCTAATGCAAAAATTGCATTATCATCCCTTTCAGCCAAGGTAATGTTCCTGCAAACTACCACATCAGTAGCAATACCCAAAGCACACAGTCAGTGGTGAGAGATCTGGGCATACACGTTGACAGCAACCTTAACTTTGCTCACCATGTCTCCACAGTGGTGAGACGGGCATTTTTATATTGCTCATCTCATAAGTAAGGGCATTGCCTCCAGAAAAAGAGGTACCCCCCCCCCGTACTCTTCCCTCATCAAGCCAATAATAGAGTACTACCCTCCCTTTGCTATGTTCCTTTCCAAATAGCTGGAGCAATTGGAGAGACCACAAAGGTTCCTTACAAAGAAAATTCAGGGTCTTCAAGGTCTGTCTTATGAGGACAGACTGAAATCATTGTCACTTTACTCTTGTGTTGTACAGACTGCACAGAGGTGACCTATGCCTTGCATATAGAGCAATCTCTGACCCAGCTTTAATGGAAATGCTGCACATTCGCAAGTCAAATGGCACACGGTTCACTCGCTCCAGGGACCTTAACCTGGTATGTGACATCAACAGAAGTTGCTGGAGAGACATATCTGTTTCACAGAGGTTGCCCCACCTTTGGAAGAAGCTTCCTATTAATGGCAAACAAAGCCCCTTGTTGGCCCTCTTTAAGCGCAGTTTGGATGATTGGATGGCAAACCGGAAATTCACCCCGGGGGTTCCACTTTTGTCCCTCTTGGACAGGGGCAATAGGTGCTGATTTTAGTGTTTGCTTGGAAAAGACAACCTTGGGAACACGAGCTGAACTTGGCTAAGCTTGTAAGAGCCCTGGGGCCATTAGCCTAGTAACCTATGATCCTATAAAAAGCAGGAAAGCTTCTTCAAGCCTAAATTCTGGCATAAAAAGAACTCCAGTTAAGTGAAGAAAAAAGTAAAGCAATGCTGTCCTATTAGGGGGGGACAAAAATGAGATATGCCACATTAAGATTTTTGTCAGGCTGTGGTTCTATTTTTGAAGTAGTAGAATATGTAAAACACATAAGAGGTATACCTTGACAAAAAACTAAAATTCATTGAGCAGATAAATTAGATGAAAAAGTCAGTGAGTCATCAGTGTGCTGAGAGTCAGTGGTTCCTTGACAGGACAGGGACTACCTATTACCTTACTGTTTTAGCAGGACTTTATTTTTATGCCATCTTTGCATATTAACATGTTAGTAGGTCACCACTCTAAGCTTGAGACAGCGTGCAACAGGATGCAAAGTTTGCTCTCCATTCTAAACTGAAGAAGCACGACATACCTCTCAAGCTGCAGACATTGAAAATATGAACAGAAATGCTTGAAAAGTAAATACGTCCAGCCAAAAATCTGGACATTTTAATTAACATAAAATTAGAGTACCAAATAGCACTTAACTCTTCTCACTTCCAGTAGGGATTTGGAATACTACACAGAAATGGTTTACTATCAAAATGTCGATCGCCCATCGTCGAATGTACATACTGTCGACTCCTTTATGCAAAAGCTGTAATGCCGATTCCTCAAGATATCGAACTAAAACACCGAACGTCGGCATTTCCGACTGCTACACCACAAAACAAGTGCTATCATGGGTCCAACGGGGGGCGAGATTTTGCATTTCGGAATATCGGTGTTTGACATCCCAACAGTCGCTGTTTGGAGTTCACGTTAGTGGTGTCGACGATGGGCGATCGACATTTTGATAGTAAACCCACAGAAACAAATGTTTACAGTTACAAAAATGATGGAAAAAAAATAAGCACATAATACTCTTAGAGAGAGAGAGTAAAATCTGTAGACTTTATCAAACTGTATTGCAAAATTCTACCACTCTGTCATTTATTTTTGCTCTTGAAAAAAAGGGAGATATGTTTCCTCTTTCTTTTAAAGATGAAATGCAAATATCTGAAATGGGACATTATTAAAATCTTGTGTTTTGGTCTTTGCTTGATCTCTACCATTGAGTTTCATAGTGATGTGCCAAGGTTATACATTGGATGCATTTTATTTAGTACAATTAGTTTAAAAATATACCTGCATGTCCATAATGTTTATCTTGTGTGGAGTCTGTTTACAAGGCTCTGTCATGTGTGATGCATTGACATGTTTTGGAGTCCAGTAAAAAAATGACACTACTATGTTTGGCTTTTTCCTAAAAATATCAACTGTTTTCAGTTGCACAGAAACTGAAGAACAATGGACAAATGGGGGATACTTTGCTATAGTGGTCCAGGACACAGCAGCAGAATTTACTTTAATTTTAGTTTTCCTGCAGCTGCTAGTAAAGTAATCTTTTTTCAAGTCTCCAGTACAGTATGAAATAGTTGCAGGTTTTCGAAGACCTAAAACAATGCAATCACTTTATGTATTTTGATGACACTGATGTTCCTTCGTGTTTCACTGTTGCAGTCATCACATTTGGGTTCTCTGCTTGCAGTAGCCCTCAGTCGGCCTGATTAACAAAGTCTTGGGTCCTGTGTCGGTTGCTGTCTCTTCTTCCATTACGTCAGGTCGTCGGGGATATAAAATATGCAGCCGACGCCATTACATCAGTCTTTCTTGCCGTGCGGTTCCCGAAGCAGAAGCAGTTCGCAAGTGCCAGTTGGCCGACTCCTGAAATTTTCGTTTTCGAGTTTCAGAACCGAAGTCTTCAACTAAAAGCTAAGTACCCCGTTGGGGAAACTTTTTCTTGCTCTAAGCAGATGTCAGTAAAAGTAAATAATTGCATTACTTGTGGAAAGCAAATACCTCACAAAGATTTTCATTCATACTGTATTCCTTGCCTAGGCCCCGACCACAACGTACCTCGCTGTCGGTTTTATGCCTTATTTAAACCACGAACTATCCGTCATCGGTATATTTACGCTTCTAAATATTTTAGTGCTTGGTTCAATTATCCCGATATGTCTTCGGTAAGCTGTCCGACTACCGATATTCCGAAAAAAAACGAAAGATAGAGACGGGCCGCCGAGGTCCAAAGCTGCCAATTACATTTCTCCTAAGCCAGTCGCCAGTTCACCGGTACTCGGGCACTTTCGCAGCCCTGATACCTGCTACTTCAGATTCGCAGGCCTCTACTGAGACCCATTTGGAGTCTGCCGCGTTATGCTTCAACTGTGGAACCTGTGGATGTCTCTACCTTGGATGGGTCTGGAGCCGCTGTGCAGGCACCGGCTTCTGAGGATGTATTCGGGCCTCTACTGACTTGTGTATTAAGCCGACCCCATCTTTTTCAAGGCCTAAAACTCGAACCATGCTAGAAAACTGATGCCCAGACCGCATGGCCAGGCCTCTATGCCTAAAAAACAAATAAGAATGGCTGAAGACCTTATTACTTTAATCAGGGGAAGCCAACCTTCCTCCTCTAAGAGACCTAGGACTGAGTTTACTTATGATACTTCTGACCAGGATTCTGAATTTTCTGTTTCCTCTGATGACCGGGATTTACCCTTATCTGTCTGAGGATTCTGATGCTGAGGACTCTATTCCCTCTGCATCCCCCCCCCCCCCCCCGAGGCTTTTTCTTTTGGTGAAACGTTGCATACCCTCGGGGAGCATTTTCATTGGGAACAGGCCTTTAGCCATACCTCCTCTACTAGACATTGTTTTTGATGCCTTTCGGAATCTAGCTTGGCTCCTGCCTCTTTACCTCCTGCTCCCAGAAAACCTGATAGATATTACAGGGTCCCTGACTCTCATAAGTTCCTTTTTAAAAATCCTACTGCGGATCCTGAGACCATTTCACAGGGACCCAAGGGCATTAAAGCTACTACTGCCAAAAATCCTACCCCGTCTGATAGCTGATAGATGGGGTAATAAGTTATGCACTTCTGCAACTTTGGCCATTAGGGCCTTAAACCGCCAGTTTCATATGTTGAAGTAGCAGCATTTTATTGGATTGCTTAAACAGAAAATTATGTTTATTCCTGATTGTGCTGAAAGTAAGGATTTACAGGATTTACTGCATTCAGCTGAACAGGTTGGAAAACCTACTTTGCAATGTGGTTGTCATTTGCTAGAGGCATCTTGCAGGGCTGCTGTGACTGGGTCTGTACTTAGAAGGCATGCTTGGCTTAAGGAGCGATCCTTGCCCGTTCATGTTAAAGCGAAATTACTGGATGCTCCCTTAAACCAGGACCACCTGTTTGGCAGCAAGGCAGACGTTCTCAAAAAGATGGAGGAAAAAGCTAAATCTATGCAGACTGTTAAAGATTTTTTACAAGTACAACCTTCTAGGTTTAGTAGGCATTGGCCTTCCAAGAATTGGTCCTTTCCTGCCTCTTCTCCGTTCAAACCCAGATCCAGCAGAGTTCCCAGGCTTCAATCCCAGGGTTCGCACAGGACTAAGCAGTTGGGGGCCTCCACTTCCAAATCTGGGGGTAGTAAAACTCCCCCCATGGTAAACTGTTTCAATGACTTCTTTCTAAAACTGCCAGGCACTTCTCAACTGACTGCCCCTTTGGGGGGAAAGATTGCTCTTCATGCAAAGAACTGGGAACTCATTACCCAGGACAAATGGGTTTTAAATATAGTGTCCCAGGGATACAGCTTTCACTTCCACTCATTACCAACACCAAGCAGGTGGCCAGATCTATCCCAACTCAGTGGGCAGAGGCCCAAAAACAAGTACATTCCCTCTTAAGCATGGGGGCTATACACTTGGTACTAGAAGAGGAAAAGGGACAGGGTTTCTACTCTGTACTTTTCCTGGTACCCAGAAAAGACAATTCATGGCGTCCTATCCTGGACCTGTCTACTCTAAACACCTTCTTGGTGATTCCAAAATTCAAGATGCTGACTCTTCACCAGTTGCTCCCTATGCTGGGCAAAGGCACCTGGTTGGCAACACTAGATTTAAAGGAAGCATACCTGCACATCCCAATCAGGGAATCTTGCAGAAGATACCTACGCTTCAAAGCAGGCTACACGCACTATCAGTTCTCTGCACTGCCCTTTGGATTATCTACTGCGCCCAGGGTATTCACAAAGTGCCAAGCTCCAGTCATTGCATTTTGCAGGAAAAGAAATATTCAAATATACCCATACCTGGACGATTGTCTAATTCAGGCAGAAAGCCAGGACATACTTCTGATTCATCTGGCATTTGTACAAAGGGTGCTAACCTGTCTGGAGTACACCATAAACGAAAAGAAATCACACCTGGTACCCTGTCAACCAATTATATTCCTGGGAGCAAGCTTGAATACCACTTCCCAGATGGCTTTCCTTACGCCAGAGAAACAAATTCATTTGACAACCTACTTCAAACAAGTGGCCACAAAAACCCTGTTATCTGCAAGACAAATTCTACAAGCTTTGGGGTTCATGCCCTCCTGCATTCTTCTAATTCCATATGCAAGACTGCATATGAGGAGACTACAATGGTATCTAAAAAGCCTATGGTGTCAACATTCTCAGGATCTAGAAACAATGATTCCTATCATACCTTGCCTACACCTAGAGTTCCTTTGGTGGGCAGAGGCCTGCCACCAAAACAAGGGATTACCATTCACACTACCCCCTGCTGCCCAAACCCTAACAACAGATGCATCAGACTATGCATGGGGGGCTTACCTGCCAGGGAAGTGCATTCAGGGCAAATGGAACCCAAGTCAAATGCACCTGCATATCAATCAAAAAGAAATGTTAGCTGTACAGAATGCTCTGACAGCCTTCAAGGACCACATTCTTCCAGGACAATTAATGGTAAAGACTGACACCACTGTTATGTGGTACATAGGGAGGTACACATTCTTACCCCCTCTGCAGACTAGCCATGGCATTGTGGAACACAGTCCTGAGCTACCAAGTGCATCTAGAAGCTCAATTCCTGCCAGGAAAATGAAATACACTGGCAGACGAACTAAGCAAAAAACTCATGGACCCACACGAGTGGAAACTGGAACCAAGGATTTTCAACATGTTGAAAAGCAAATGGGGGAGTCCAGATATAGACCTGATGTTCTTCGTTGTTTCACTGTTGCAGTCATTACATTTGGGTAATCCTGCTGGCGGGTTGCCCTCAAGTCGGCCTGAATTCCAAAGTCCTGGGTCCTGCGTCGGCTGCTGTCGCCCCTTCCCTGAAGTCAGGGGTATAAAAGATGCGGCCGACGCCATTTTCTTCAGTCTTTCTTGCCGCGCGGTGCCTGAAGCAAAAGCAGTTCGCAAGTGCCAGTCGGCTGACTCCTGAGATTTCCGAAATTGAATTTCAGATCCAGAGCAGGCTTTGCCACTGCAGTTTTGCAGGGCCTCCTAGCCACTCCTAATCCTATTTAGACCCCAGCCGCCCAATCTCAGCTTTGGGATTCAACCCAACTGTAATGACTGCAACAGTGAAACATGATGAACATAGTACAGTTGTGTACCTACCATAAATGTAGATGTTAGTGTATTCACTGTTGCAGTCCAGGTTACCCTCCCACCATCCCCTTATCATTGCTGGGACTTATCTATACAACCTATGTGGTGTATTTGCTTGTAGAAGGTAAGGCTTATGTTAGTGCATGATTTTTTATTTGCAAATTTATTTAGCCTACCCTTTTGGGGGCACCTGACATCTGGGGCAAGAAAAACTGAAGAACATGGCGTCTGCTGCACCTTTTATCCCCCTGGCGCACTGACATTAGGGAAGAGGCGACAGCAACCGACGCCGGACCAAGACTTTGGAATTCAGGCCGACTGCGGGTAGTCTGCCAGCAGGATAACCCAACTGTAATGACTGCAACAGTGAATACACTCAAACATCTACATTTATGGTAGGTACACAACTGTACTTTCCAGCACCTCTCGTGTCCGTCTTGGAGCCGAATTCTGCTCCGACACCTTCGGCGCCATCCTTGGTTTCTAGGAACCAAAGCTCACCAGTCTGCACCAGATAGGGACGCTTGGACCCGGACTTCGGTTCCGAGCCTACTTGTTGGTGCGTTGGCTAGGCTGAGCTGGGATCCTACATCTGTCTCAGAGCCGATCGCTTTGGAGCCAAGGGCTGCTTCCGCTTCCTCTGAACCAGGAGTGTCCTCTGAGATGGAGAGATCTGCCTTTGAGATGATGAGGTGAGTGCTGTCTAGGTCTTCAGCTCCGTACAAGGGTACTGATGCTCTTCCCCCTCAACCTCCGACCTCTGTCTCAGCACCATCTCTCTCTCTTGGCAGCAGAGACCCCCAGCCTCAGGAGTCCCCATTGGGTGGCCCCCAGTCTTCCGAGACCTCCCCAGAATACCCTTCTGAGGAGCCTCCTCGGAAGCGAACTTGCAAGAGGAAGCATGTAGACTCCCCTGATGAGTCCATCACCTCTGACACTGACTTCGAGGAGTCAGAAGGGTCCCCTAGGTCGTCCTCTGATGATATCTTCTTTGTAGATATCCTGGAGATCCTGAAACAGAGAGGCGGCTGGCCCACTGTCACCCTTTCTGATGAGGAGTCAGTGTACCTGAAGGCTTTCGGGTCTCAACCTTCAGCCTCTTGGGTGTCTCCAATTTTCAATGAGCTTTTGGACCTAGTCAGTCGAAAGGTGCGGGAAACTCCTGATGCCATGGAACCAGTCCCCAGAAGGCCCAACAAATTTCTTTCAGCCCCCAAAGAGAAAGAGTTTTTGACTAAAGATGTGCCTGTAGATGCCATACTGGTGGTGGCAGCAGCCATAAAGAGGGAACTAGCAAAGACTTCATCTGTCCAGCCACCGAACAAGGAGTCTCAAATGATGGATAGATGCGGGAAGCGTAACTTCTCTTCAGCGGCATTTACACTCAGATCGCAGAATTACCTCACCCATTTTACTAGGCTTCAAAGAGATCTCCTAAAGGAGCTAGGAGATACTCTCCAAGGTGCATTAGCTGAAGGAGTCCCTGAGAAGGTTACTGCTCAGTTGTCCACCTTAAACTCCATTGTTAACTCCTCCATGAGGCTGATATCCTATGCAGCAGGTGGAGCGAGTAGGGTAGTGGGTTCAGGAGTTTCCCTTAGGAGACACTCCTGGATGTGTTTATGTAACTTTGCGGCGCCCTTCAAATCTGCTTTTACCAACGCCCCCTTTGACGGCTCCTCTCTGTTTGGACCTAAGGTAAAAGATACACTCACCAGGTGCGAGCAGGAAGGGAAAACTCTCTCTGGCATGGGAGTTCGTTTTTCTGTCCCTTCTAGACCATACCCTAAGGGTCAGAGAGGCGGGAAAATGCGGTTCAAAAAATCTCAGATTTTTCCCGGATGCACAAGGTGATTCCTCCTTCAGAGGCAGAGGAGGAGGAAATAATGGTAGACATCGCCGTAGAGGCAGGGGGGGTCCGCAGAACCAGGGTGGCCATGATTCCTTTTGTGGACGTCTCTATCAGCGCTTCTGAAGTGGAGCCTCGACTGCGCTACTCTGGAGCCAGTCCGGGGGTAGCTTATCTTTGTATCCTGAAGCCTGGCATGACATCACCCAAGACAAGTGGGTACAAAGAATAATTTCCAGAGGATACTCCATACCCTTCTCTTTTCGACCTCAGACCACCAAGAAAATCCCAGATGTTCCACCCAATCACAGGGATCAAGCAACTATAGAAGTTCAAAAGTTGCTTCAAAAGAGAGTCATCCAAACCGTCCCCACAGACCAGATAGGATTCGGAACTTACTCCAGATTCTTTTTGGTGCCAAAACGAACAGGGGACTGGAGGCTCATTTTGGATCTCAACAAATTAAACAAATCAGTGAAGACGTCCATGTTCCGAATGGTAACACTGCAATCTATACTCCCTCTGTTAGGGAAAGACAATTGGATGTGCTCCAGAGACCTCCAAGATGCATACTACCACTTAAAAATGGACAGAGCATCGAGGAGTCATTTACTCTTGAGCCAGTCATTACCAATTTCATGCTCTGCCCTTTAGTCTCACCACAGCCCCCAGGGTGTTCACCAAATGCATGGCAGTAATGATGGCTTACTTGAGACGTCTTGGATTCCAAGTGTTTCGGTGCCTGGACAACTGGCTCCTGACTGCCACCACCAGACACCTACTTCTACATCCAGGGATTCAGCCTTCCACCTCTGCACTCAGCTAGGGATTACGATAAATTGGGAAAAGTCTGCCTTGTCGCCCTCTCAATATGTGACTTTTATAGGTGCAGAAATAGACACAGTCGCCATGATGGCTAGTCTTCCTGCAGAAAGAATGCAAAATCTGAGACAACAGATATACAGTCTACTTCCCCAACAAAGAGTCTAAGCCAAGACGGTGCTCAAACTTCTAGGAACCATGGCCTCTACTATAACTCTAGTTCTACTAGCCAAACTACATATGAGAATCCTTCAATGGCTACTCTTTTCTCAGTGGTCTGTTCAACAACTGCCTCTGTCTAATCCTATTTTGATATCGGAATCTTGCAAAAAGGACCTTCGTTGGTGGATTCAGCCTGATCAACTAACGATAGGAACACCTTTCATTCCTCGCCAACCTGTTGCTACTGTGACCATGGATAACTCCCAGATTGGGGGGGGGGGTCTTTATCTAGGCAGGACTGTCAAAGGCACATGGCAAGATCACGAGGTTCACTTGCATATCAGCGTCCTAGAGATGAGAGCAGTGCTACTAGTGTTGCAAGCACTTCATGACTTTCTTCCTCTAGGGACGATAGCAATCCAATCAGACAATATGACAGCGGTATGGTATATAAACAAACAAGGAGGAACCAGATCCTACCCCCTATGTTGAGAGGCTCTTCATGTTTGGCAGTGGACAATATCTTCCCAATGCTTTCTAGTTGCAATGCATATCCCAGGGACAACCAGTGTGATAGCCGACAAGCTCAGCAGGGCAATCTTGATGCTTCACGAGTGGTCTCTGAATCAGAAAGTTGCGGAACAGATTTTCCGCAAATGGGACAGCCTTGCTGCAATCTGTTTGCCAGTCCAATCAACACCATATGCAGCAGCTATTTCTCCCTTATCCCTTCCCCGGGGGAGACACCGAGAGACTCACTTGTTCACAGTTGGCCCCGTGACTTCTTTATGCATTCCCTCCCTTTCCCCTGATATCAAAAGTGATCCAGAAAGCAAAGACCTTTGGAAGCCGAATGATTCTTATCACTCCTTTACTGGCCTTGTCAGATTTGGTTCCCCTTTCTCGGGCTTCACCTTCTGGATGATCCATGGACTCTGGACCCCAGTACCAGACCTTCTGACACATGTCAGGCACCTTCCACCCCTGTTTCCACACCCTCAACTTGACAGCGTGGCTGTTCCACTTCCATCCCTAGTCAAGCTTCATGATTTCTCACCTGCAGTTACTCATATCTTTGTGTCTTCTCCCAAGCCTTCTATGAGAAAATTATATGCTAGCAAATGGAAAATATTTTCTATCTGGGCAAAAGAAAAAAACATAGATCCTTGCACAGCTTCCATTCTCTTGGTGTTAGAATTCCTAACCAAACTTTTTCATCAGGGATCAGCTGCTGCTACAATCAAAGTTCAGTTGGCAGCGATCTCCAATTTTCATTTTGGACAACATGAACCTAATCTTATGGCTCACAGATTGTGTAAATCTTTTTTAAAAGGTACTACCTTGCTGAGACCTCCCTTTCAGGAACCTGTATCTCCTTGGGATCTAAATTTCTTTCTGGCCAAACTTACTTCCCCGCCTTTTGAACCCGCACATGCTTGTGAATTGAAATTCCTTTCATGGAAGACCATTTTTCTAGTAGCCGTTACATCCACCAGAAGAGTGTCAGAGGTACAAGCACTGTCAGTCAAACCTACTTACTTGATCTTTTCATAGAGGCAGAGTTTCCCTTCATACAAATCCGTCCTTCATCCCCAGGGTTTGCTCTCAATCTAATTTGAATCAAACTATTGAACTGCCAGTCTTTTTTCCTAGTCATTCGAACAGTGCAGAATATAAGTTTCATCAACTTGATGTTCACAAACAGTTAAGGTTCTATCTACATAAAACCAAGGGGCTTAGGAGATCAGACCAATTGTTCGTATCTTTTTCTGAGACAAGAAAAGATATACCAGTCTTTAAGATAAAGTTATCAAATTGGATTAAAAATTGTATATCGTTTATTTACTCTTCCAGTGGCAAGGAACTCCCGTTTAAAATTAAGGCTCATTCTATTCTACCAGATCCGTATCCACATCTGCTGCTTTTCAAGCCTGAGTCCCAATTGACAGTATATGTGCAGCAGCAACTTGGGCTACCTCTCATACCTTTATTACTCATTACAAATTGGATTTGGCCTCAAGGGGTAGAGCCTCCTTTGGTTCCATGGTCCTTAGGAGTATTTTCCCGTGAACCACCCGAGAAAAAGGTGCTAGGGACGCTGTCCCATATGTAAGAATGAAGGTGAGATAGGATTACAGAACATAAAGAAGTTATGGACTCACCATAACGTTCCATGTTTGTAGTCCATCTTGCCCTTCATTCTTACGAACCCACCCACCTACCCCCGTCCATGTATCCATGGAGGATCTTTAGACAAGATAGTATTTATCTTTGTAGAGTGTAGACCTTTCATCTTTGTTGTTCCTTGTGGAAATACCTTCTATCACTTTGTTAGACAGCAGCAAACAAGATCTGGGGATTCTTACTAGTGCACTATGGGATACCTACCTTGCCACGAGCCAACTGAGAGACTTTGAAGTTTATAATCGGCCGAATCGGAGCCAAGGATTCACTTCGAACCCCTATGTAAGAATGAAGGGCGAGATGGACTACAAACATGGAATGTTATGGTGAGTACATAACTTTTTTTTTATGTACATGACAGCATTACAGATAAGACTAAATAGCATCAATTTGAATGACAATTGCTCCACCACTATAAGGTAGAAATTGTTAAATAACTTTGTGTACAAGAGTAAAAATCTACATAAGTATTTCAATGGTCAATCAGCATTAAGGCAATAACACACATTTTAAATTTATATAAAGCAGAATGCAGATTGTGATAAATTGATGCCCAAAACATATGAGTTTAACATCTAACATTAGCTATAAAAGTTGTTTCTGTTTGAAGGGTTTAGGATCTGTAGCAGTTTTCAGATGTGCAAACTGTTTGAGCCACGTTGTGGGACCAAAAACAGGCTTATTCTGTTGCTGTTCTAGCACCCCTAGCACAAGACATAAGAAAGTAATGAACATCTTTGTACTTAAAGGAGAAGAGTAGCGAGTCTAAAACCTTATTCCAAATTTCACTAAGTCATATAGATAAGATAGTTATTACACTGAACCAATGAGCCCTCTTTACACTGAACCAATGAGCCCTCTCAAAATCCATCCCGTTAAGTGTTTACAGTGCATGTCAAGACTGACAATATCGAATGCCTTGGTAGGGTTAGTAAACAAGGCCCTGGTTAACAAGCCATTGTCAGTGCTAAAGGACGTAAATAGAATGTAGTTAGCTAGCAAGAAGTTGCTCTTTACCTTTGCGTAAAGCCACGTTGCACATTTGTGAGAATGCAACATTTTCTGAGGAATTCTGGTATTTGCTTGTTTTTTCAGGAGTGTTAGTGCTGCTGGGAACAGAGATATTGGTTTCTAATAGGAAATGGATGAAAAGGATGAATTTTTGGATAACAGTACTGTGTTGGCTTCTTTCCATAGTTGAGAGAGCCCTAAGAAAGTATAACTAAAGACTTGTTCAGTAGCTTTACAAATGAAAGGGGAGTGGTTTAAGGAAGCAGGGGTGTAGCCATGATGCTTCTGGCTTTCCTGAATCAGTTGTGTTTTCTAGTGCAGTTCATATTTGGGAGAACTTGCCAGGTATAAAACTGAATGTAGAAAAACAGTAACACAGCTAATGAGTTTAGAACTGATGTTCAAGTGGAACAGGAAATTAGCTAATTCCTCTCTTCATTCCTCTGTGTTAAATAAGTGGTTAAAAGGTCTTTTTAATACCTGCAGTAGGTTAAGAAGATGAAATAGTTTTTTATACAGGTACTGGGATTTATGCCTTCTTATTGTCATTTTTTTTAGATTTATTAGTATCAGGTAGTGTTTCATGGATTGCAGAGGCTGAGAATATTTCCAGCATGATCAGAGACTTTTCCTTTGCTGTAGCAGTTTTTTAAGCTCTGACATCGTGCAGATAAGCATACCTCTCAACTGTATCTAATTACAAGGAACGTACCTCATTTGGGGTCTTACAAAGTTCATGTTCCTCTGAGTTCCACGCTGAAAGGCTCCATCACACATTCAGTGTTAGCAATTTTTTTAAACTAATATCCATGGTAGGTAGAAAAGAATCATGTTAATTCATTAAAATATATTTTTCGTAAGTAAAAACAGCATATTTTAACCATCCTATGACCTTCCTAGTTGAAGTGGTTAGTAAGCTGTTAGTATGTGTTCCACATTTTGTCCATATGTTCCACATTTTGCCCATTTGTTCCACATTAAGAGGGCTAATGTTCCTCATTTCAGAGATGGCAGGATGAGGGCTATGCAGATACGACCATCACTTCTGTTTACCTGGTATGCTGTGATGCTGTAGAAGTGTTTGGGATTTATCTTAAAGGAAAGAAAAGGTATTTTATGTTTTAAACTTCTATACATGTTGAATAATAAATGCTCACTTGCTTTTTTGTGTGTATGATAGCAAAAGTCACAGCACAGATGTTCTTCGTGTTTCACTGTTGCAGTTGTCACACTTGGGTTATCTGCCTGCAGGTAGCCCTCAGTCGGCCCGAATACCAGAGTCTTAGTATTTATGCGTCTGATGCTGTCGCTTCTTCCATGACGTCAGGTCGTCAGGGGTATAAAAACGGGCAGCCGAAGCCATTACATCAGTCTTTCTTGCAGAGGAGGAGCCCGAAGCAGAAGCAGTTCACAAGTGCCGGTCGGCCGCTACCTGAAATTTTCGTTTTTTGAGTTGATAATCCTGAAGTCTTCTAGAAAACGTCAGGATAAAGACAGAGACAGACTGCATAAGTCCAAAACTGCCGATGATGCTTCCGTTAAGCTAGTCGCCAGTCCGCCGGTACTCAGTGAGGTGCCTTTGCAGCCCCTGATGTCCACTTTTGTGGATTTGCAGGCCTCTGCTGAGACTCATTCGGAGTCCAATATGCCGCAAGATGCTTCTTTGACTATGGTATCAGTGGATGTTTCTACCTTGGATGGGTCTGGAGCCTCTGTGCAGGCACTGGCTTCTGAGGGGGGTTTCCGACCTACCGATGTTGGAATCAAACCAACTTCTTTTAGCCAAAACTACAGAGTTTCTTAGGCCCAGAGTATGCACTGCACCTAGAAGACCAACCAAAGCACATGCTCAGGCCCCCATGCCACAAAAGCAAATACTTAGAATGGCTGAAGACCTTATAACGCTAATTCCCCTGCTAAGAGGCAAATAATTCAATTGCCTTCAGATTCTACAGACCAGGAGTCCGATGACGCTGACCTTTCTGATTATCAGGACATGCCCTTAGCCTATGAGGATTCAGATGCAGAGGAATCCATTCCCTCTGCCTCCCCTCCAGAGGATTCCTCTTTTGGTGAAACATTGCATACTTTGAGAGCATTTCCATTGGGAATGCCAAGACTATCCTCAGTCCAAAGAGAGACTCAGAGAATTTTTAGAGCTACCTCAGCAGGCGCCTTTAGCTATTCCCCCTATCCTGGATGTTGTGGATGATGTTTTCATGGAACCCAGTCTTACTCCAGATACCTTACCTTCGGCCCCTAGAAAACCTGACAGGTACTACCGAGTACCTGATTTCCACAAGTTTTTTTTCAAGAATCCTACTGCTGATCCAGAGATAATTTCCCAGGGATCTAAAGGTATTAAGGCTTCTACAGCCAAAAATCCTACCCCTTCGGACAGGGATTCTAGAGCTTTAGACAGATGGGGTAAGAAGGTATATACTTCTGCAGCTCTTGCTATCAGGGCATTGAATTGCCAGTTTCACATGCTGAAGTACCAGCAACATATTATGGAACTCATTAAACAAAAAAATGGTAATATTTCCAGATTGTGCAGAAAATAAAGATTTGCAAGAGCTTATGCATTCTGCAAACCAAGTTAGTCTTGCAGGGCTGCAGTCACTTGCTCTGTACTGAGAAGACATGCTTGGCTGAAGGAGCAGACCTTGCCAGGTCATGCCAAATCCAAATTACTAGACACTCCTTTAAATAAGGACGTTTTGTTTGGCACCAAAGCAGAAGAAGTTCTTAAAAAGATGGAAGAAAAAGCTAAGTCTGTGCAAACTGTTAAAGAATTCTTACAAGTGCAACCACCTCAATTCCGTAGGCATTGCCCTTCAAAATACACTGGTCCTTTCCAGCTCCCTCCAGGCCTTCCCAAACAAGACCCAGGGGGAACAGACCACCCAGACTACAGACTCAGAGTATGCAGAGATCTAAGCAATGGAGTGCTCCCACCCCTAAAACAGGTAGTGGTAAGCCACCTCCCTATGGAAAAAGTTCACAATGACTTCACCTCTACTTACCAACCCTGCCCAATTGCTTGTGCCCCTAGGAGGAAAACTTGCCCTTCATGCAAAAAAACTGGATGTCCATTACTCAGGACCGATGGGTCCTCAACATTGTATCCCAGGGGTACAAATTTTAATTGCATTGACTGCCAAGCCCAAGCGTGTTTCCAGACCTTCCTCCAAATCAGTGGGCAGAGGCTGAAAACCAAGTTCTTTCCCTACTCAACATCAGAGCTATTCAGCCAGTTCCAGTAGAAAAAAGGGGTCAGGGTTTCTACTCCAGACTATTCCTGGTACCCAGGAAAGTGGGCTCTTGGCGCCCAGTCTTGGATCTTTCAATTCTCAACACCTGGCTGATAGTCCAAAATTCAAGATGCTTACCCTGCAACAGCTTCTCCCTATGCTAGCCAAGGATGCCTGGTCACCCTAGACTTAAAAGAAGCTTATCTACACATCCCCATCAGGGAATCGTGCAGGAAATATCTATGTTTCAGGGCAGGATCTATGCATTATCAGTTCTCTGCACTTCCCTTTGGCTTATCTAATGTGCCCAGGTTATTCACAAAATGCCTGGATCCAGCCATTGCATACTGCAGGCAAAGAAATATCCAAATTTCCCCGTACTTGGACGATTAGGAATTACTGCTTCAGTACCTGGCATTTGTAAAAAGCCTTCTCACTTCATTGGGGTACACCATCAACGAAAAGAAATCACAACTGGTGCCCAGTCAAAAGATTGTATTCCTGGGAGCAAGCTTGGACACAACTTCCCAGATGGCATATCTCACTTCAGAAAAACAGGTCTATCTGACAGACCACTTCAGGCAAATGGCTACCAGAACCCAGCTAACTGCAAGAAAAATACTGTAAGCCCTGGGGTTCGTGGCCTCGTGTATTCTGTTAATTCCATATACAAGACTGCATGAAGTAACTTCAGTGGTACTTAAAAAGTCTTGGTGCCAACATTCTCAGGACCTGAAAACAGTCATTCCTGTCATACCTTGTCTGAGGGCAGAGTTCCTTTGGTGGGCAGAAGCATGCAACCACAAGGGACTGCATTTTACTCTACCCCACGGCGCCCAAACCCTGACCACAGATGCATCAGACTATGCATGGGGGCCCACATGGCTGGCAAATGCATTCAGGGCCACTGGAGTCCAAGCCAAATTCTCCTGCACATCAACCAAAAGGAGATACTAGCTGTACAGAATGCTGACAGCTTTCAAATACCTAATCCTGCCAGGACAAATGCTGATAAAAACAGACAATACCACAGTTATGTGACACATAAACAAGCAGAGGGGAACCCATTCTTACCTTCTCTGCAGATTAGCCATGACTGTGTGGAGCACAGCTTTGGACAACCAAGTCCATCTACACGCTCATTTCCTGCCAGGCAAACAAAATTCACTGGCAGGCGACTTAAGCAGAAATCTTCTAGACCCGCACGAGTGGAAATTGGAGCCCAGCACCTTCAACCTTCTGATCTAGAGGTGGGGGACCCCAGAGGTGGATCTGTTTGCCTCCCCCCACAACCACCAGTTAAGCAAATTCTGCACCAGGAACCCTCACAGTAGGGGTTTGGAAGGTGGATGCCCTATACTTTCAGTGGGAAAACCTCTCAATCTATGCCTTTTCCCCCAATGCCTCTTCTCTCAAGAGTACTACTCAAGATAAAAGAGGACAGGCCAACTACAGTTCTGATTGCCCCGTACTGGCCATGCTAGCACTGGTACCCACTGCTGTGCAGCCTGACAACGGTGCCTGCCTGGCACCTACACCAGACCCCTACCCTGCTGTCACAGCAGGAGGGACAGATTTTGCATCCACAATTGCAAACCCTAAATCTTGCAGTCTGGCTTATTCCTTGAATACTCCACCAGCAACCCTAAGTAAACAAGTGCTGGATGTCATTCTTGAAGCCAGAAGGCCTAGTACTAGGAAATCCTATGCAGAAAACTGGAAAAGATATTGTTCTTAGATTCAGTCTAAAGGAAAGGACACAGCAGTGCCCTCCTTACCTCTAATCCTGGTTTACCTAGCAGAACTACTACACAGAGGCCTATCCTTCTCCTCCTTTAAGATTCATGCCTCTGCCATTTCGGCTCATTACAATACTGAGCCACCTCTATTTTGTCACCCACTCATTAAAGAGTTATTGAGAGGGGCTAACAACTTAAGCCCCGAAGGAGAGCACCCTCCCCTGCTTTGGACCTTAACTTCTTACTGGAAAAGCTCATGCTTCCCCTTTTTGAACCTGCTGCTTCAGCAGAGTTAAAATTCCTCTCTTGGAAAACAGCCTTGCTTCTAGCCATCACTTCAGCTAGAAGAGTGACTGAGCTACAGGCACTGATGGCTGTGGAACCCTTTATTATCTTCCATGCTGACAGGGTTTCCCTTAGGAATAACCTGTCCTTTATGCCAAAGGTGGTGTCCAGTGTGGCCCTAAACCAATCCATCCATTTGCCAACCTTCTTCCCTAACCCTCAGAATAAAGGGGAAAAGGATCCTTCACTCTTTGGACGTGCACAGACAGCTCAGGTTCTATCTTGATAGGACAAAGCCTTTCAGAAAATCTGACCAGCTGCTAGTCAGGTTTGCAACTGGTGCAGAGGGCAAGGCCATTTCTAAACAAACCATTTCCAAATGGATGGCACACTGCATCCATTTTTGCTACAAGCACCATGTAAAACCAACCCCTCAGGGGGTCAGAACACATTCCACTAGGGCTACTTCTACCTCTACAGCATTTCTCAGGGGAGTCCCTACCAGGGACATCCTGGAAGCTGCAACCTGGAGTTCTGTACACACACCTCCACCAAGCATTACCACTTGCCTATCTTTTCCAAATCCAGGGCAGGATTTGCTACAGCAGTCTTGCACGGCCTACTAGCCAGACCTAACTCTTCTTGACTGCCTCCACCCTTCCGCAGCTTTGGGAATCAACCGAAGTGTGATGACTGCAACAGTGAAACATGAAGAACATAGTACAGTTGTGTACACTTACCATAAATGTAGATGTTTGAGTGTATTCACTGTTGCAGTCCTGTTTTACCTCCATCCAGCCCCCTGGTTTTCTCTGTCTTTCTATCTCTCCTCTCTATGGCTATCCCTTATGGTATTGGTATTTACTTTTTACTGGTGGTGGTTTCCACACCATATACTAGCTCCCTATTTTGGGGCTCCTGACATTTGGGGTAAGAAAAACAGATGTAATGGCGTCGGCTGCCTGTTTTTATACCCCTGACGACCTGACGTCATGGAAGAAGTGACAGCATCCGACTCATAAATACTAAGACTCCGGTATTCGGGCTACCTGCAGGCAGATAACCCAAGTGTGATGACTGCAATAGTGAATACACTCGAACATCAACATTTATGGTAAGTGTACACAACTGTACTGTTGTGACTGCCTTGTGTGACCAAATAAAAGCTATTGTAAAATACTTAGATTTGATGGAGGAGGTGGAAGATTATTCAAGTCAAGGAGGGTATGACTTTCTGTTGGATAATTTGGCTTAGTGTAGTGTTTAAGCATTTGTGTGGTATTCATACTTCCCAACTGTCTAGGTTTTTGTAGATTGTCTAGATTTTTGTCTTAGGTTTTTGGTATATTCCTCATAAAATATGTAGTTTTCTTCATAATTGCTGCAAATTGAAGTCACTAAATAGTAATAGACATACGAGTTTCAAAAATACATGGTACAGCAAACACCTTAGTCTATCTACTTTCTAAGTTTATAAGAGCAATATTTAATATTTGCCCCTGATGTTGGGCCTTTGTCCAGATTTCTTGTGTTAAGAGGCTGAGAGCTGTAGTGACCTTTAATACATTTGGTGTGGATTGTATGTCGGGTTAATAGCACTTTCAGGTCGAACTTACTGACAAGCATCAGAATGCTCTTTGTAACATATACTGGAATTGTGGTCAGACTTTTGAAGCCTGCACAAAACGTTAGTTGGGAGGCTAGTACACAATAGTAGTAGTTAGTATACAGTGTTTCTCCAGTGTCATTTCTGTACTTGGCTACTTGGGATTGTATTCATTTGATTGTGAAGACCATACTGTAGTCTTGAAGTCAAGGTGAGATCGAGGTTTTTCACCTTTAGGAGCCCTATGGCTAGGTGTTTTCCCCCCAGTACTGACATAATTTGGTAACCAGAGAGTGGAATATTTGGTTTTAAGAGAGTTCTATTACTCCTACATATCAGGATTATGCTGCAGTAGCCAAGCTTTAAGCTATGTGTATCATTTTTTGTAAAATCTGATGCTGACCGATGAAGAAAGAATAGGGTATGTTTGTTTGCGGAGTCTTCAGTACCTGGATTACATTTTACTTCTGCTATCTGATGAAGCCTTGATAAGCTAAGTAATTTACTAAGTTTTGTTACTATATTTTGCAGACTTGATGAGGTATAGGTGACAAGATAGCTAAATGTAACTAAGCACCAGTTTGCACATGTATGGTTATTCTTTGTGCTCTTATCTATACTGTATGTCAGTAATACAAAAAGGGTTGAAATCTTTATGTATGAAATGTTGTTGAAACCGAATGGATTAATCCATGGGAGTAAATGTGGCAAACCAAAGTCCCAAGAATTAAATGCCTCACAAGAAAAAGAAAAATCAAATGAACAAGGCAACAAGTGAGTGCACAAACACTGCTACCTAGTGCAATAAAACGAATAAATAAGCACTTTCACGTCTGTGTATGATGCTTCATCAGATTTCTGTTACAAATCAACATAACCACACTATAAAAAGCAGCATTCATTTAGAAACTTCCAATCACAATGCAAAATTAATTATTCAATCAAGACATGTTTAAAAACAAAAAAATGCATCAACAAAAAACATTTCACTGGTCAAAACAGACATATAAAATGCTTGTAAAATAATTCTAGAAACTGGTACACTTGACACTGAAACATACTATAAAAATACAATTAAAATACTAAAAAATCCTTTAAATAAATGTTCATTTATTCAATGCTCTGTCTAGTAAAAACGGCTTTATAGAGACTCTCATTTAACCCATGATATTTAGCTGCCTGAAGTCGTATAATCCATTTTGTCTCTACTTTATTTGTCATATTTTTGATATTTCCTAGTCAAGGGCTTCTGTATACTAATTCTAAAACTATGAATCTGAGCTTGTGTGATGTTCCCTCATTTAATACATCTCTAGCTATGCCATTGGTTCTGTCTTCTTTATTAAATGCATATGTATGTTCTCTAGTGCATTCCTTCAGAGTTGTTAGTCTTCCCCACATAAAATGCTAGACATTTAACACAATATGCCAAGTATACTAGATTTATACTACTATAGTCAGCATAATGATGAAATACATATTCCCTTGCTGTAGTGGGATGGACAAAACTCTTACTATCTTCTATATATGAACAAAAATTGCAGTTTCTACAAGCAAAGGTGCCCATCCTTTGAGACTCTATAATGCTTTTGCTGTTGCCCTCATAATACAATAACCTCTTTAATGATTTATTGTTGTTATAGGCAAAGCCAGGTGTTTCTCCTATATCTCCTTGAAGATTCTCATCAGCTAATAAAATCTTCCAATTTTTGAATATTATATCTTTCACTTCACTGTTGTTCCTAGTGAAGAGAATGACCATCCTACATTGTTTTATGACATCTATCACAAACAGTTCTGTTGAGAGGAACGTTACATGATCTTTTATCCCCAAAAAAGGGACGCCCTTTCCCTTCACGCTCAGTCTTTTTCTTCAGATGCATTGTCACGCACTCATTGGATCTGTAACATCTCTGTAAAAAAATTATACTCTAACCGCTCAAGAGCTGCTTCACATTCATAATTCATACTGGTGAGATGATGGGATGTTTGTAGGCTTTGTCCCTTAAATATATTTTTGTAAATATGGGGAGGATGCATACTTTGTTTGTATAAGAGATTATTCTTTTTACACTCTTTCCTAAAAAAATACTCGTGGAGATAGCATTGACATCTGTCAAGATTCTACCATCCAAAAACTCAATACATTCAGTGGACCAGGTACCTGCGAATTTAAAAAAATCTGTGATGTTATGTAAATATGAAGTAAAATCACTAAGGTCACCCAGTGTACCTCCCCACAACAAAAATATATCCTCACCAAATCTTCTGTAAAACAATACAAAGTTTGCATATCTCTCATTCTTTAATATATATGTGGTTTTCTAGAAGGCCATGACTAAATTTGCATATAAATTTGCGCAAGGTGTGCCCATTGCCACACCTGTTTTCTGTAGGAAATAGTCTTCATCATAAGTGAATACATCGTTCGTTAAAATCATGTCAAGCAACATGCAATATATAAAGTAACTTTATTACATGTCATATTTCTTTCTTTGGCTATGAACTAATCAATCCCATCCTCATTGGGTATTGACGTAAGCAGAGATGTCACATCCAATGTAACAAACAAACATTCTGCACTGTACCTATTAGAGAAAACAAAATTTGATAATGAGGACAAAAAATGTTCACTATCTTTCAAAGTCATTTCTCCTCTATCAACTCCCAAAAAAAATCCACAGACTCGAAAATCCAAACGGGCCAAGTGTTTAATGAGACAAAACACAAGTTAAACACTTTTGTCAGTCCAATCAGCTGACTTCATCAGAAAAAATTAAGAGACTCACAGGCAGCCTTTTATACTCGTAATAAATCACTTGTCTAAATAAGAGTCAAATTACATAAATAAAACAGTTTACATAAACAAGCCATTTCGTAGTCATAGAAGCAAATACATAAAATATGTAGATAAGATCATTTTAAATAGTATAAGAAAGCAGCCTTAAATAACAGCTAAAATTAATGCCATCATTGAGCCCAGGAAAATTGTGTGCGTTCAGTTTTAGTTGCCAACACAACTCCCTGAACTCAAGAAGGTCATTCCACGGTCCTCCCCGAGGATCCTCTAAAACCTGTTATGTCACTACAAATCTAAAATCATGCCCAGGAAAATCAAGGGAATGTTTACAAAGGGCATTAGTAGTATTCCCCATTCTTATTTCCCTGCAATCTTCATAAATCCTTTCTTTAAAATGTCTTTTGGTTTTGCCAATGTAGAACCCACTGCACTTGGTGCATAGGGCAGCATAAACCACACCTTTAGTGTAATAGGAAAATCTCCCTTTAGGTTTAATTACAGTGTTGTTAATTCTTATTATATTTGTACAAAGAATAAAATTACATTGTGTACAGAAACCACATTTCATGGTACCCTTTAAGGCAGGGGGTTTGTGTTTCTCTTTCCAAAAGATTTTTGATAGTAGAGCCCCTTTTAAAAACAATACAGGGTTCAGAACCCAATTTTTCTAAAGTGTTGCCTTGTCCATGGAAAACGTGACAGGTTTTCTTCAGTATATCAGAAATGTACTTATAATGAAGAGAAAATTTAGTAAAAAATGAGCATGCATACTTAGTGCTGTCCATGTTTGAACTGGGTTGTTCTCCTGTAAGGATGTTTACACTGTCCTCTTTTTTTAAGTAATGGTTTGAACCTACCATTCTGTCGTAATAGTTGAACATCTTTATTTACCTGATCAATTAAAACAGGTGGATACCCCCTAGCCAAAAGCATGTCCCTTAAAGTAGCACACTGTACTTGATAATCTACATCCAAACTAACCATCCTTGAGATCCTGACATATTGACCTTTTATAACTCCCCGTTTAACATGTTCTGGGTGACAGCTTTCATAATGTAACAAATGGTTACATTAAGTTGGTTTTCTGTAAAGATCACTAACAAAACCACCTAAATCAATGTTCTTCCTTATGGTAACGTCTAAGTAATTAAATTCATCTGTTCTATAAACATAAGTGAAACGCAAAAATTCAGTTGTCCCATTAATGTAGGAAATAAATTCTTGTACATCTTTAGTGCCCCCATTTCAAACAAAAAACAAGTCGTCTATGTAACGCAAGTTAAGGTTCCATTTGTTAAAAAAGGGAAGTTAAATAGAAACTTTCTCTCCCACATTAACATAATGATGTTAGCAAAAATGGGGACACAGGCAGCCCCCATAGCAACTCAATTTTTTGAATAAAAAATTGGTCTTCAAAATGCACAAAATTGTACTTTAGTACCATCTCTATAAGGGTGACCAGTACTGATACCTCGTTGTTGTTAAGTAAGTGACAGTCATAGAGAAATTCTTCAAACCATTCCAAGCCCAACTGATGAGGGATGACATTAAACAGGTTAACAACATCAATAGCTAGAAAAGAACGGTTAATGTCAAAATTCAATCAATTAAGTTTCTCAAGAAAATGCCAAGAATCAACACAGATGTGTTCCTCAGATTTTAAGACATTCTTGAGGGTAACGTCTATATATTTACCCACAAAATGTGTTTTAGAACCAGCTGCACTGACAATGGGTCTAAAGGGTGGGTTAATCTGATCCTTTTGGATCTTAGGAATGCTGAAAATACTCGGCACCCTAGGAAATTTAACAGTAAGAAAGTCAAGCAAATCGACATCAATTTGTTCTTGGTCAAAAAGATCTTTCAAAGTTAGATCAATTCTATAATAAGATATATTTACAAAATTAAGTGATGTCTCTTCAGAAAAGCCTCCTTCAAAGAGTAAAGCATTCATTCTAATATGGTAATCGGTCATAATGACAGCTCCCCCACCCATATCGGGTTTCATTACCCTTAGTGTTTTGTTGGAACAAAGTTTTTTTAAGAGAAGAAATTCGCTATCAGATAAGTTGGGAGCATTCACCTTTTCATGTCTAGAAAACATATTTCTGAAGTCAAAATCACATAGTTTTTCAAAAATAACCAATGAATTAACTAGTGGCGGATTAAAAATACTTTTCTTTTTTAAACAGGTACTAACTTCAATAAAACACAAAGGATCAAATAATATTTGAAAATTAAGTTTTCTTACATAAAACCTTTAAGCCCAATAGTAATTCAATCAAATTAGAATGTTTGGAAGGCACAAAGTTAAAGCCTTTTGCCAACAAATTGGCTAGATTGTGGTCAAATTCATACAACGAAAAATTATAAACAGAAAAGTCACCTCTTTCGTTGGTGGTAACTTGTGGTACTGAATTACTTTGGTGAAATGTATCAGCCAAGTCCGGAGAATTTTGTAAATTCACCAGTCCATAAGGTACCAGGGCCGTTGAGAAAGAGTTATCATTTAGTTCCACCTATTGGTGGATCTCCCTGAATTCTGGTGTTGAAAATTCTGTTGGTACCTTGTATTGGAAAAGTTCCTCTGTGGGCCGTAATACACATTTCTCCCCTGGTTGCGTATTCTCTCCGATCTCCTCACAGGTGTATGCTCTAAAGGGACCTGGTTGGATGGTTGCTTTTCAGCTCCTCCTCCAATAGAGTCACTATCATTGAGCAGGTCGTTTTCGTGGTTTTGGTTAAAATTTTGTTTGTAAGGTTTTAGATAGGCAACACCCATAGAATATGCTTTGGTGTCCCTATTTCGTTTTTTGGCTTTACAAGCTTTAATTTCATAGGCTTGGCTGTCCACCCGATCTAATATACTTTTGTATGAAGCTAAAAAATGTTCAAAAAGTAAATCATCACGAAGCACTTTGTCCAATTCAGTTAATTCAGTATGTAACAAATCTATACTTTTTTGATTGTGTCTGACTAATAGCTCCAAAAGTTCAAGTCCTTGTCTGTTGAACAAAGCAAGTAACTCACAGTGAAGGGGAGATTCAATTACTAACCCAGTAGGGTACTTCCAATGTCCTAGTCCCTTAGGGACCAGTTTTTTCTTTAAGCACTCGCAAAAATAAGCGTTCTCAATTTGCAGCTGTCTGCATTTGGACAGCTTGTTGTCAAACAATATGTTCATCGTGCATACAGCTGCAGTCATAACAGATGGGTTCTCCTGCCGTCAGGCGGGTCCTCGGTCGGCCGAATTCCAAAGTCTAGGTCCAGCGTCGGTTGTTGTTGCTACTTCCCCGACGTCAGTGCGCCAGGGGTATAAAAGAACCAGCCAACGTCATTTTCTTCCGTCTTACTTGCTGCGCGGTGCCCGAAGCAGAAGCAGTTCGCAAGTGCCGGCCAGCTCCTGAAATTACGAAAATTTTGCAACCGAAGTCTTCTTGAAAGCTAAGTACCCCGTTGGGGAAACTTTTCTTGCCTCAGACCGATGTCAGACAAAGTTAATAATTGTATTTCTTGTGGGAAGCAAATACCGCATAAGGATTTTCATTCCCTCTGCATTCCTTGCTTAGGCCCAGACCACGACGTCTCAGTCTGTTGTTTTTGTGCTACATTCAACAAACGCACCATTAAGCGTCAGGCGGAGTTTGCCCAGCACTATATTGGCAGAAAATTTAACTATATTATGTCGTCGGATACTCCGACTCCAATTTTGTCTAAAAAACGCAAAGATAAGGACTGACACACGAGATCCGTGGCCTCTACTGACACCACGCCAAAGCCGACTATAGGTGGTCCGGTTCTCAGCGAGGTGCCTACGCAGCCCCTGCTTACCGACGACACTTCATTGGCGGTGTCTTCTGTGCCTGAGGTCGCAGGCTCCTCGGCCCACACCCCGACTACAGATACCGAAGCCACTTTTGGTGGTGAATCTCAAAATGTAGATAGGTCTGCCTCCTCTCAAGGTGTCTTCAGACCTTCATCTTCTTTTTCTATCAAGGCTTTCACTAAGTCTAAAGCAGCCATGCATTCTAAGAAACAAACTCCACAGGGCCCTTCTCCAGGCCCCATGCCTAAAAAACAGATGCTTAAAATGGCTGAGGATTTGATTACTCTTATCAGGGGTTCTCAACCCCCCCCCCCCTGGACAAAAGGCCCAGAGTGGAGGAAGAATCCCCCTCCTCTGACCAGGCCGCCATTATTTCAGATCACTCTGATGAACAGGAACGTTCTTACTCCCCTTTTGAAGATTCTGATGCTGAGGAGTCCATTCCCTCAGTCTCCCCCCCCAGAGGATTTCTCTTTTGGGGAAACCTTGCATACCTTAAGGGAACACTTCCACTGGGAAGGCCAAGAGTACTCAGATTCCAAGAAAAGGCTTAGGGATTTTCTCTTGCTACCCCAGCACAGGTCTGTGGCTATACCTCCTGTCTTAGACATACTAGATGATGTGTACTCGGAGGCCTGCCTTAACCCAGATTCTTTACCTCCAGCCCCAGTCAAGCCTGACAGGTACTACCGGGTTCCTAACTCGCACCAATTTTTATACAAAAGCCATGCGGCTGACCCCGAAACTATCTCACAGGGCCCCAAGGGAATTAAGGCCTCCACTGCTAAAAACCCATTACCTTCCAAGAGAGATTCCAGATCCTTAGAAAGGTGGGGAAAAAAGGTATATACCTCGGCCACCTTAACCATGAGGGCATTAAACTGCCAGTTCCATATGCTAAAGTACCAACAGTTTCTGTTATCACAGTTGAGAAGTAAAATATCACAACCTGAACAACCAGTTGCAGGATTTGATGCATAGTGCAGAACAAGTGGGTAAACATACCTTGCAATGTGGTTTTGATGCTCTAGAGGCCTCATGTAGAGCTGCTGTAATAGGATCAGTCATACGTAGACATGCCTGGCTCAAGGAGCAAACCTTACCAGATCATGTCAAAGCTAAATTACTAGATGCCCCTCTACAAAATGATATATCATTTGGTGTTAAAGCTGATGAGGTATGAAAGAAAATGGAGGAAAAGGCTAAATCAATACAAACAGTGAAGGATTTTCTACAGGTACAACCTCCACATTTCAGTAGAAATTGTCCTTCCAAAAATTGGTCCTTTCCAGCCACGGACAGACCCCAAAGAGGTAGATACAGGCGCCCGAGGGGCAGAGGGCAATCTCAAGGATCGTTTAGAGGCAGACAATGGCAAGCTCCTACACAAAGAGGTGGTGAGGATAGTTCGCAGCCATTCAGAAAGCAAGCCCAATGACTTTCCCCTTTGCATGCCAAGCAAGGCTCAAATGGCAGCACCCTTAGGCGGGAAACTGGCATTATTTTCAAAAAATTGGCATATTGTCACAAAAGACAAATGGATCCTGGACATTATAAACAGAGGCTACAGATTCCATTTTCACACCCTTCCAAAAATGAGAGGCATGCCAAACCTGCCACACAATCAAAGGGCAGAGGCACAAAGACAAATTTCAGATCTCATGGATATGAAAGCTATTCAAGAGGTACCTACTCACGAACAAGGTCAAGGTTTTTATTCCAGACTATTCCTGGTACCAAGGAAGGGAAAAGATTGGAGACCTATTTTGGACCTATCCATCCTAAACACATTTTTACTCGTACTAAAATTCAGGATGCTCACATTACAGCAGCTTCTTCCCATGCTGGGCAAGGAGTCTTGGCTGGTAACATTGGACCTCAAGGAGGCATACCTGCATGTCCCAATCAGACAAAATTGCAGAAGATACCACAGGTTTCTTGCAGGTTCAACCCATTATCAATTCTCTGCATTGCCCTTTGGCTTATCTACTGTGCCCAGAGTATTCACGAAATGCCTGGCATCAGTAATTGCCTACTGCAGACTTCAAGGGATACAAATATACCCATATTTGGATGTCCGCCTGATCCAAGCGGACGGCAAGCACATACTTCTGAAACATCTGGCTTTTGTAATAATGTTGTTGAATTCTCTGGGATACACAGTCAACAAAAAGAAATCAAGGCTAATACCCTCTCAGAAAATAATTTTCCTGGGTGCCAACTTGGACACAAACACTCAGATGGCCTACCTCACACCAGAGAAGCAGGGGCAACTAACTCAATACTTCAGAACACTAGCAGATTTCACCAGGCTGACTGCAAGGAAAATCCTGCAGGCTCTGGGATTCATGGCGTCTTGCATCCTACTAATCCCATGTGCAAAGCTGCATATGAGGAAACTTCAGTGGTACCTGAAAAACCTATGGTTTCAACACAGCCACAGTTTGGAAACAATAATACCACTAATTCCATGTCTTCAAAAGGAATTTCTGTGGTGGGCTCAAGCATGCCAAACAAACACAGGTCTCCCATTCTGCAAGCCTCAAGTAAATCAAGTCATCACAACAGACGCTTCGGACTACGCCTGGGCGCATGACAGATCGGTGCATTCAGGGCAAATGGTCCCAAAAAGAAAAGCACCTTCACATCAATCAAAAGGAAATGCTAGCAGTAATAAATGCTATTATAGCTTTCAAAGACCTTCTGCATCCAGGTCAACTATTGATAAGGACAGACAACACCACAGTAATGTGGTACATAAACAAACAGGGAGGAACCCATTCATACCCCCTATGCAGGCTGGCCATGTCACTTTAGAACATGGCACTGGAATTACAAATCGAACTTCAAGCACAGTACTTGCCAGGCAAGGAAAACACGCTGGCAGACAACCTAAGCAGAAATATGACAGATCCACACGAATGGAAGTTGCATCCTCAAGTTTTTACAAAGATAATTCAAGCATGGGGAAGGCCAGACATAGATCTCTTTGCCTCCCACAAAAATCACCAATTGACAAAATTCTGCTCAAGGACTTTTCATCCACAGGCCTGGAGAGTGGACGCTCTTTCTTTCAGTTGGACAACCATGACAGTTTATGCCTTTCCACCTCTTCCTCTGCTGCCCAAAGTTCTATTAAACCAGAGCAGACAGACCAAAGATGATTCTCATTGCTCCAGACTGGCCAAGACAGCACTGGTACCCACTCCTGAGGAGCCTGACGCATTCCCCTCCATGGACCCTACCTCTAATGCCTCTTCTTCTGACTCGGCACAGCTTCAAAACTCTTCACAGTCAGCTGAAAACACTCAATCTGGCCTCATGGAAGATTCCTTAACATCACAACACACCCTACTCTCCAAGGAGGTGCAGGATGTCATTTTGGAGGCCAGTAGGCCGTCTACTAGAAAAGCTTACTCCGCAAAATGGAAACGGTTTTGTGCCTGGAATGCGAAAAAGGGCCAGAATCCTGGAAAAGTGAATTTACCTCCAATATTACATTATCTAGCTGAGCTGCTAAGCAGTAGACTTTCATTCTCCTCCATCAAAATCCATGCCTCAGCCATTTCTGTAGAATACAACACTGATCCACCTTTATTCTCTCACCCCCTCTTAAGACAGTTCCTCAGAGGGGCTAAGAATATAAAACCCCCAAGGAAACAACCAATACCTGCTTGGGATCTCAATTTCATTCTAGAAAAGATGACCTTGCCTCCTTTTGAGTCAGCTGCCTCAACAGATTTGCAATATTTGTCCTGGAAAACAGCTTTCCTTCTGGCTATCACCTCAGCTCGTAGAGTATCGGAACTACAAGCCCTCATGGCTGTGCAGCCTTTTATCATCTTCCATCAGGACAGAGTTTCCTTATGAACCAACCCGTCCTTTATGCCAAAGGTGGTATCCAGGGTAGCTTTGAATCAGGCTATACACTTACCTACCTTCTACCCTAATCCTCGAAACAAAGGGGAGAGACTACTACATTCCTTGGACATCCACAGACAGCTGCGTTATTATTTGGACAGAACAAAGCCTTTCAGAAAATCAGACAGCTCTTTGTGTCCTATGCTATAGGAGCTCAAGGGAAGCCAATTTCCAAACAGACAATCTCAAAATGGATAGCCCACTGCATATGCTTTTGTTACTCTTTTCATGGTAAAACTGTACCTGCAGGCATCAGATCTCACTCCACAAGGGCCACAGCTACCTCTGCAGCTTTCCTCAGAGGAGTTCCTACCAAAGATATTTTGGAAGCAGCCACTTGGAGTTCTGTGCATACCTTCTCCAAGCACTACCACCTGCCATTATACTCCAAAACTAGAGCAGGCTTTGCCACTGCAGTCTTGCAGGGCATTCTGGCTCCACCTAGTTCCACCTAGTGCCTACCACCCCTTTTCTTAGCTTTGGGATTCTACCCTTCTTTTATGACTGCAGCTGTATGCGCGATGAACATAGTACAGTTTTGTACCTACCATAAATGTAGATGTTAGAGTGCTAATACAGCTGCAGTCCAGGTTTCCCTCCCTCCTTCCCCTCTTGGGACAGGCCTATTGGCTAACACCTCCTCATACAACCTGATTGGGGTATTCTTTTATGGTGTATTTGCTTGCAACTACTGTATTTTGATTATTTTGCATTGCTTTATTACAAAAATTTATGTATTGCCTTCCTTCTGGGGGCACCTGACATCTGGGGCAAGAAAAACTGAAGAAAATGGCGTCGGCTGGTTCTTTTATACCCCTGGCGCACTGACGTCAGGGAAGAAGCGACGACAACTGACGCTGGACCTAGACTTTGGAATTCGGCTGACCGAGGACCCGCCTGACGGCAGGAGAACCCATCTGTTATGACTGCAGCTGTATTAGCACTCGAACATCTACATTTATGGTAGGTACAAAACTGTACTTTAAGCGACTGCTGAAAGGTTCCTCTATTCGAAACATTGTGGGTAGTAGTATCAAAAGAAAATTATTTTGAAAACCAGTCATTAAACAAATTTGTCACGTTGGTGATGGTATTCCTAGTAACAATGTTACCACTTGCCTGTAAAGTAGGATAAGGCTGCCCAGGTGGAATACTGCTTTCATCACAGGATGTAGGTAGTAAAGGTGTTCCTTGTTGTTGTTTGTCTTTTCGGCTTTTCTCTGTAAGGGGTCGCCACAGCGGAACTCCGGTCCGTTAATGATTGTAAGTCGTTTTTTATGGTGCCGAGTTGCCAGCCCGACGCCCAACATTCAGCGAAGGCACGCCCAGTCACACTGTCTTTCGGAGGCCACTCGAACGCGGGGAGGACATGCAGACTCCACACAGAAGGCACTCCCCACACACTAGCTGAGAATCGAATGGGAGAACCTCTTGCTGTGAGGCAACAACGCAAACGCTGTACCACTGTAAAGGTGTTCTTTGTGCTGAAGAAATATCCTTAAGCGTCTCTTCTAAGAGCTGGGTCAAAAGATCAACGTTATCAGCTAGGGAGGGTATGGGGAGGATGCATACTTTCTCTGTATAAGAGATTATTCTTTTTACACTCTTTCCTAAAAAATACTCGTGGAGATAGCATTGACATCCCTCGAGATTCTGCCATCCAAAAACTCAATACTTTCAGTTGACCAGGTACCTGTGAATTTTAAAAAATCTGTGATGTTATTTAAATATGAAGTAAAATCACTAAGATCACACAGTGTACCTCCCCAAAACAAAAATATATCATCACCAAATCTTCTGTAAAACAATACAAAGTTTGCACATCTCTCATTCTTTAATATATATGTGGTCTCCCAGAAGGCCATGACTAAATTCGCATATAAATTTGCACAAGGTGTGCCCATTGCCACACCTTTTTTCTGTAGGAAATAGTCTTCATCATAAATAAATAAATCGTTCGTTAAAATCATGTCAAGCAACATGCAATATATAAAGTAACTTTATCATGTTATATTTCTTTCTGTGGATATGAACTAATCAATCCCATCCTCATTGGGTATTGATGTAAACAGAGATGTCACGTCCAATGTAACAAACAAACATTCTGCATTGTACCTATTAGAGAAAACAAAATTTGATAATGAGGATAAAAAATGTTCAGTATCTTTCAAAGTCATTTCTCCTGTATCAACATTCAGTCTCAATATCTTCTCAACAAAAATAGAAATATGCTGTGTGCTGGCCTGTACTTGCTACTATGGGTCTAAGTGGGGGGTCTAAATGGTTGTTATGGACCTTCGGTAGACCTCTAATAGCAGGAACTAGAGGACACTCAACTAAAAAATATTTATATAAATCACTATCAGTTTGTCGACACATTAGCATATCATAAAGGTTAGCATGAACACTCTTAGTAATATGATCTAAATCATTCCCAGTCAACAAAATGTAAGTTTCAGTGTCTTCCAACGTTAAATGCATTTTATTAGCATAACTTTTTCGGTCTATAATAACAACTGCTCCCCCTTATCAGCCGGTCTAATGACAATACTATTGTTCCATTGAAGTGAGTTGATAGCCTCACATTCCTCTGCAGTTATGTTATAAAAGGTGTTCTTATACTTCCCATTTTCAGCTAATTTCAGTAAGTCATTGTCACATGATCTATCAAAAGCATCTAATAAGGGATATAACTTCAAAATAAGACATAGACTCACAAATAGTAAACGCTGTACACTCCCCTCTCAGTCCAAATGGTAAAACATTAAAAATCGGGTATCAGAGCGAAACACAGCTGGTAAGTTTCAAAACGCATCCAAAGGCAGCAATTCCATCCAGTGCAAGTCTTTTATTGAAACAAGCAGATAAATCCGGTAAGCGCTTTCACCCAACAGGGCTTCATCAGACCATAGTACATCACTAATAACAACTCCTTATATAGTAAAAAAAAGTGCCAAAAAACCTGAATTCAAACATTTTCTTAAAGTGACAAGATCATAGTCTTATCAAACATCTTATTCTAAAAACATTAATTATAAAAAATGTAGAACAAATATATATATAAAGAAGTACATATAAAAAATCCATAAAAAATATATAAAAAAATACATATTTTAGTGTACAAATACATAAATACTGATAAGAATATATGCTCAAAGTAATAAATACTCTCATTTTATAAGGACACAAATTTCATGTGCCTATTATACACAATATATAATGGTCTTCACCAACTGGTGAACTATTGGTTCTGTCTAAGCCTTCTAGACTTCAAAAACGGTTTCAGGGGTACCTTGTCATTAAGACCTGGATGAAAGTCTGCCCTAAACCGAATTATCCATTTAGCCTCCTGTGTTTCAGTGCGGTTCCTAGTGTCACCACTTCTAGGACCTGTGGATAACATCTCAATGACTCTGAAGGGGAACATATGTGTCACCTCTCTCCGGTACATGTTTAGATAGTGCATTGACTGTGGACTTTTAATTTGGTAAACATGTTCACGTATCCTGTCTCTGAGTTTTCTCTCTCTCTTGCCCACATAGAATCCATCACATGCTACACAAGTGGCAAGGTAAACCACATGGTCAGACTGAGAAGTTGAAGTGACATGGAACTCATAACTCCTGCCATTTGAGGGGTGCACAAAATTACCACTGAAATTTATAAAGTGGCAAAAGTTACAACTAGTGCAAGGAACTGTACCAAAGTTATAAACATTCTCCTTCCTACCTTTCTTAGGATAACACAACAACTTCTTCAGGTTGGACCTGTTCTTTTACACAAAACTTGGTGTATCCCGTACCACCTCTCTAACCAGCGGGACCACAGTCAGCACCTTCCAGTGCGATCTAATGACATCTTTAACACTGCCCATGTCCTTAGTGTAAAAAAGGGAGATCCTGACATTACCACTTTCCATTGTAACTATAGGGTGCTCTGCTTCTACCTGAGCAAAGGCCGGTGGTGAGAAGACAGATCCCTGTTCTCATTAGTTACACATATGTTTAGGGAAGGACATAATACAGCTTGACACAAAGTATGTGAATGATTTAATGACACAAACACACAGAGGAAAAAAGTCCTTCAAACATTTTTGATGACTAAGGCCCTTGAGGCCTGTGGGTTTTCAGGCATTGCAAATCTTCGGAATTCAAACCTGGCACAAGCTTATATAAAGGCAGTCCTAATGAACCCATGAATGCATTTACTGAAAGTCTTTGGTTAATTGAAATTAACAACAGAGTCTAAACCACCCACCACTAGGTCTAAAGTGGAAAAGGTGGACAAGGTGGAAGAATTCTCTAAAACTGAAGATTCATTGCACAAGATCGTTCTGAGGATCCCCAAGTTTAAATCTGCCACTTTAGTCTTTGTTGAACCCTATGACTGATGCAGAGCCTACATTTTCCTCCCCACTGCTACTTAGGAGGCCTCCATTATCCTCCGAGTAGACTATAGCCAGCTTGCTGCAACCTAAACAAACTAAAAACTGGAAGGTAGAACTTCTCTGGGTTGTCATGCCTTCAATCTGCAAGTGGCGAGGCTTAGGTGGGGCTTGTCAGAGTTAATTTATCTTTGTTTCTGCTTTGTATCTTGCTCAAGACACATTTGTGTCACTAATGTCTGCTTTTATGAAGTACAGACCATCACAGTTACAAATTATAGAAACATCAGTGTTAGCCTTATTTATGTCGGTCTTACTGATGCCAGTGTACCTGATAGTGCACACAGACCCCTGCCCACCTCAAGTCAACTATACTGGTATCAGTGTTATTGGTATTGATCCCATTGATGTTGGTATACCTTGCGCGTAAAGATCACTAGGAACTTCTACCTTTTCCCTTTGACACTTGTTTATCTAGTGTCTGTACAACAGATGGTATATCTAGTGGTGCTACATCCTGTATCACTGCAGCCAGCAACAGCACAGATAATGTCGCCCGATTCAGTGTCAAGATACTCTGTGCCACTTCAGCAGGCATTGCTACCTGACTCTTTCTTCCTTATGTACTAGACTACTACAGTACTCACATCTTCAGGACAAATGACATCTGTCCATGCTATTGTGATTCCCACATTCTTACTGTAGGGGCTCCTGACATCAGTATCACTAGAGGTCCATAGTTAGTCCAGATACAGTCTACAGCTGTACTGTCCTGGGATAAATCGGAGACTTTATCAGACATTAGTTCAGATCAGCACCATCCTCTGGCCTCACCATTAGACTTAAATTGACATGATAGGAACAAAACAGTGCCTCTGCCAATAAAAGAGCATCAGAGACAACAGGCCATGAGTCCTCTCAGAGACATTTCCATTTGGACAACTGGAGGAAGAGGTACAGAGAGAGAGTCAATGTGAACCTTCAACAGCAGGCATTTTATGATGATGAATGGTTGAGACTTGCTTCATTCACCACCAAATAAGCTGAAATTTAGAGAAATCCTCCAAATGATGCAGCAAAGAAGACTTTGTTGAGCTGATGTCCTCTACTAACAGTAGATTGCAAGAAGTTGCAGGCTACTTTACTAGTTTAACTGGGTGGTGGAACTATTGATAGACATCGAAAGTCCAGTACCCAGTGTTGTAGTTATCTTGAATGCCTGTTTGGTTTCTTTCTCTAGTGCTTGTCTTGTAGTGCATTTATAGATCCACAACCCTTTGTGAAGAACTTAGACATTCAGAGAGTATTTAGTCTGTACAGTCTGCTGCTTGTGCTCTCTTTTCTTACTCCTCTGTCCTGTTCAGGAGATGATTCCCTTCAATTCTACCAGAGATGATCTTGAGCACGATTGAAAAAGCTTAGACTGTTCTCTGTTGTATACCGCTTTCTCAGAGGCGATCTCTGTTTAACGTACAGAGCCATGTCCAACCCAGAATTGTTGAACATGCTCCATCTTAGCAAAACCAAATCTACTCGAGCTACACGCTCTAGGGATATAAACCTCAACACAACAATGAATAGAACATGCTGGAGGGATAGATTCCCTTCGCAGAGACTTCCCTTACTATGGAACAGGGTCCTGATCTACATAAGACAGAGCCCCTCACTATCACTCTTCAAGAGGAACCTTGATGAGTGGATGGGTAACAGAAAGTTCACACCGGAGATCACACCAACAGCACTACTAGATAGGGGCCAAGGGTACTAGCTGCTAGTACAAGGGTCTAGGGAACTACTAAAGGGGCGGTGAATACCGCACAACGTGGCTGGGCTAATATATGCCTTCGGGCAGATAGCCCAGTACCAAACTATGAACCAGTCTCATGTCCTTCCTTTCTTTTCTTGTCTTGCATAAGAAGAGCCGTCACTCCTCTAGCCTTAGTTGTATCCCATCCCTTGGACTTTTCCAGTGACCTTTCTCTGTATTTCTTCCAACATCATCAACAAAGAGGTTGATCTTGTTTGTTTCCTCTGATTTGTTTGAGACATGCACATTGAAGAGTACTGGATTTAGAATATATATCACTGTTGTAATCCCCTTGTCACTTTCCTAATTCCTATCCCTCCCAGCATAGCCCTCTGTGTCCTACCATTCAGCCACGCAGCTGTCCAGTTCCTCAGTCTAGGTTCTGCCGCTTCCCCAACCCTGGCAAATTACCTGTCAGCTTCTTGGTGTGACCGTGTCAAAGGCTATACTGAAGTCTCAGTAAACTGGCTCTTGTACTTCTCTTTTAAGTTCATGTGTAACCCAGTAGTAAATCTTGAGAAGGTTTGACTGATGATTTCTTCTGGATATGAGCCCATGTTGGTTAATCCTGAAATTATTGTACTTAGAAATGGTTCCAGATTTTCCCTTGAGATTACTTTCATGATGTGCCTGTCTGGTGGCATAGAGGGATAAAGCCCTAATTAAGGCCTAGCTGACCCGGGCTCTATTAGAGGCTTAGGTGACTGATGAAGCAGCAGGGAGGGATGGGAGTGCTCATCCTGAGATGGAGAGTGCTTGTCGATGACACTGTATAAGAGGAGGCATGGTCCATAGAGTTTCCCTGGGACATAGTCAACGAGGGTGGAGGGTGGGATATATGGGAATAATGAGTATTGTAAGTTAGACTACCATACCCAATTTTTCACAAAGATATGATGTCCTGGTGTGCTAACACACTTTTGTGTTCATTGGTCACCACAGAATCTCATTACAAGTCAGCAACTATGTCTTGCTGACTTTCACCCCAGTTACTTCATTTAGAGTACATCTCAGTTTACAGACTGCTGAGATAGTTTGTATGTTGATAGGACCAAGAAAATAATGCAAGTATAATAGCATCTCTTTGCTTCCTTTGCTAAGAGCAGAAAGGGAAAAATAATGACTAGGGAGTCTGTTTCATGGGGGCTATAAGACTGTATTTACTTCCTGTAGCAGATGACTTCCGATGATACCAAATGCATACTCCTGAAGAACAGTAGTCACGTTGGCTGCCTTCTTCTGGAATGCCAGCAAAGGCCTCACTTGTTACTTGGTCTACACTAGATGCCTTTGAAAAGCATTGCAATCTAGAATTCATTTCTAGTCACTTACCACTTTTGGGACACAGTTAGTAAGTAGTATGGTTGCATAGCAGACCTAACTAGTTGGAGTAGCTGGAGATTCTATCGTGATAGCTTCACCTGATGGATTTCATTGTCAGTTATCAAAGTTATGGGTGTTTGCTGTAATGATAGATCTCTTAAGAAAGAGCAGACATAACCTTCCCTCCAGCATCACACATTTCTTTTTCTGCAGTTTCTGTACCCGTTACTCGTTATGTCTGAAGAATTAAGAGTGGGAGTTTTTGCCCAGAAATAGGGATGAATAGGGAAAGGGGAGGCATTTTCGGTAGGGAAAGAAATAGGAGCCTTTAGAAGTTTTACTGGACGAGCAACCTCTTGTCGGGTGCCTGAGTCATAGTTTCATAGGTCAGTAGTAGGCTGTTGATCCAGAGGACCATCATCAGCCCAGTAACAATAGCCCAAATTGTCGGTACCCATTGACATGACTGTATTTATATCTAGTTTTGACCCCTTTCAATGAAGGCTTATGATTGCCCAGTCCATTCATCCAGGTTATACTTGGGTCAGGGAGCTACTTTGCTTTACATCCAAATGAAGCCTGTTCCTTAAAAGAGTGATTCTCTGGGATACATATCTAGCATGCCAGCAGGCCCTATTTAAGTTTCTGTAGAAAATGAAATTCATTGAGCAAATGTTGAGGGGTGTTAGTTTTGTAGATGCTCAGGAGGTCGCATAGAACTGAATCCTTTGAGACTTTATAAGTAAACAGAGGATATCTCTCAAGAGTATAAGAAACCGAAAGCGTTTAAAGCAAAATAGGTAGCTCAGGGAAGTCGGGCACTTGATTATCTAAATGAGAAAATGTTGCAGTTTTTCAGGCAGTGTCGTATGTTTATACAGGTACATACCAAAGAGACCATTATACTCTGTTATGGGCCTGAAGAGAGAGCAGTAGACAGGGATGATATCTTCCTTAGATCTGGAAGAAATACCCCTGGTGATTAGTCTAGCAAGATAAGATTTCCTAGCAATAGTGGATACGTGGTAGTCAAATAGCTTGTTGTCCATGGAAGTGCCCCCAAATTCCTAATAGTGTTGTCAACTTTCAAATGGCTGTCATCTGTGTGTTAGGTGGGTGGATGCTCAGTTTTGCCTAGGGACACAATGCTACATCTCAACATTTAGTTTTAGGCCATGGTCTAGGCACCACTTATTGGTGTGTGCGAGTCCCGCTTGAAGAATCTGAAAGTCTTGGCAGTTAATATAACCGATCTGTTACAAAAGAACTACTGAATTTAAGTACCCATAATATTTTTCTTTGCTAGATTTCAGTAGTTGGCCTTACACCATGCAGTGCTTTTAGTTTACATTCAGAAGAGTAATTTAGTTTTGCTTGTATCAGTTCTGTCCAAAGTAAATTTGCTCAAGGTATACGTTTCTTTTGAGTTGTTTTTCAGTCGTATCCTTGTGGTAGATCTAAGGATGCGGTGGTGGTGCTGCGGTAGCGTTGTCGCCTCACAGTAAGACATTGTCCTGTTCGATTCTCAGCTAAAGCGTCTTCTGTGTGGAGACGTGCGTGAATCGGTGTACCTTCGTTGAAGGTGGTGTGTCAGGGCTGGCAACTCGGTACGTAAAAATCTACTGCCAATCATTAGCGGACCGGAGTTCCACTGTAGCGACCCCTAACCGGGAAAAGCCGAAAGATACAACAACATCCTTGGGGTACATCTGTTGCATTTATTGCTACTGTCCGAGTCTCCAGCATCTTGGAGGAAGAGCAGAACTGAGGTATGTATTTTGAAGTGCATTGCATTCTTTCTCCAAAGTTGTGTGAACTCGAAGTGAGATGGACTTGTATATAAGTAATGGGTGTGGGAGTACAAAGAGGCAAGGGCGCAGGATAGTTTGACCACCTGAAAAATGTTTTTCAGGTTTTAAAGTTGTGCAGCTTTTTTTATTGTGTTGGGAGTTGTTTGGGTTAGTGTTTACTTAAGTTTTTGTTGGTGGAATTATGTTCAAATTTTCAATGTGTGAGGTGTTTGTATACTTAGTATTAAAAGCGTTGGTATATGCCCTTAACATTATTTGTCTGCTTTTATGAAATCTTGTCATTAAAACATATTGCAAATCACTCTGCAATGTATGGTTATCTATGCATTTCCGTAGGTCAAGTCTTTGGGATAAATGATTGTTTAAATGTAATTGATTTCAGCTGTATCTGGTGTTCTTGCATCATTGTTAGCAGACTGCTTCTTTGAGCTATGTTATATTATCAGCTTTGTCTTTCTAAACCAAGTTTGTTTGTTTGTGTCTTTCGGCTTTTCCCGGTTAGGGGTCGCCACAGCGGAACTCCAGTCCGCTAATGATTGGTAGTGGATTTTTACGTACCGGGTTACCAGCCCTGACGCGCAACCTTCAACGAAGGCACGCCCCATTCACATATGCCGTCACACAGAAGATGCTCTAGCTGAGAATCGAACGGGACAACTTCTTGCTGTGAGGCGACAACGCTACCGCAGCACCACCACCGCAATCTGTCTTTCTAAACCAAGTGTGTTTTAATATTACATTTTGTTTGCATTCAGCACAAAATGTAATAAAGTAGGCATACATAACTTGTCCAGTCTGCAAATCCATTTACCAAAAGAAAACTGATAAAAAGTGTTGGTTCAGAAAACTGATAAGTGTTGGGTTGCTGTTTAACTGTCTGTTTTTAATATGTGTAAAAAATTACTCTTAAGTGGCTTAAATCGTGAGATTAAAATACACTGCAGGAAATAAAAGATCTGTCTGAATATCTTTGATCCTGTAGAAGTTTCTGTTTCATGTAACAATGAGTTCTGCAAGTTTTTTTTTTTGCTTCCTAAGAAGCACAAAGGCCACTTTTTTGTTAAGGAAAAGCAAAGGTTGTGCCCATTCATTACCTTTCATGTCTTGAAGGGTTTTGTTGATTGCTATGTCTTTTTAAAGCTCAAGGCTGGAACTGTCATCATTCAGCACACAAGGACTGTAAGGATGTAGAAAAGGATGGTTTTCCAGGTTGTTTATCCCAGGATGTTTTTGATTTGGTTAAAGTATGTGGAATTTTGTCATGGTCAAACACTGTTAAGATTCTGTTTGTCTCACAGAATGATAGATTTAGCATTGTCATGGTATTGTCACAGCAGCAACAACATTTTGCATGTATCATGTCCTTTAATTGTTGTGCTTTCTTTCACTTTTATTCCTGTGTTCAACAAACCCTTATCCTCTTTGATCTATTTGTTCTGTCTTTCCCCAGTGCCTAAAGAAGGTGATTTTGTTTTCTCCGAATTTCTCCCACATCTCATTGAATATTAACAGGTGAACTGTTGAAGTGGGGTCTATGGTGCTGGCCCACTGTCCATGTGTATGTGCTTTGCTATAAGTTTTCTTCCGTTCACACACACACACACACACACACACACACACACACACACACACACACACACACACTCTGAATCCATCTGTAAGTTCCTTCATCAGGGGGGAGAACCAGTGTCAGAAGCTAACTGATGTGCCCCACCCTCCTCAGCTAGCTCCTGCAGCATCTGGTGTACTAGTGAAATTCAGGTTTGCCAGTGCTGTAGGACTTCATCCCATTGTGTTACGGAGTCAGCTATGAATGTATTGTTTTAAGTATGCACTCCAAGTTGAAATAACAGGTTAGTGGCACAGACCTGTAATGCTGCAGTCACAAAAAATAATTTCAGATTTTAACATTGTACACAGGCAGGAATGCTTAACTGTAGTGAATACATGGATGTATTACCTAAATTTCAGTCATCTGTCTTGATTTATCCATACCATTTTTTAAATTCATAGAAAGACTAAAACGTGGTGTACACGATGCCGAAATAAGTGTTTTTGTGTCCAAGCATGAGGCGCAGTTGAAATGTATTTCATTCTGCAAGAAAAATATAAGGAGTAGTGTGCACACACGCATTTTATTTCTTAGTGGATTTAAATAACCCCAGTGAAAGGCTCTCTCCACCATTATCTACATATATTTATTTGATGGCCCTTTATTTCTTGTTAGGCATCCACCAACTTGTCACTGCCACCAGTGTACATTGCTATGATTTAAACCAGTTATTTCAAATTGTTAACACCTCTTTCTTACCTGTTTACTTCAGCAGCTGTACATGGATCGACTGCCATGTTTTGTTTTTGTTTTTGTAATAAAGGAAAAAATGCATTTATCAGAATGGTTAGTATTTTATAATGAAAACACATTGCATAATAATGCTGTTTTTAAATGTTTGTTCGGTTTATTGCTTATAGTAAAGTAGTATGATGTTTTTAGCAGTAAATAACTGCATTGCCTTTATATTGTATAATATGTGTCATGTAAGTAAGACCACCATAGGTTGGGAGGGTGGCCTAAAGGTTAAGGTGTTTGCCTTACAAACACAAGGTACAGGGTTTGAGCCTCACAAGGGATAATTGGCTATGCTTAAAATGGCTCGCAAGGGCAGTTAGCCTAGTACTACTCTATGAACCATGAAATTATGTTCTTGGTTTAACCCAATACTTCTTTTCTTAGGCTGTCTGGTAAGTACATAGTTGTCTTGTACTGAGCAGTTAAGAATGTTTAATATTTTATCTATTTATTAACCAGGTGAAGAGTATACCTCTCAACTGTTTGTATTTTTGCAGAATATCCAGATTTTTGTCTCCTATTTTGGTCTGTTTCTCATAACATTTGTGGTTTTCAGAAGTCATTGTGGACTGCAGTCACTAAATAACATACATTTGAGTTCTAGATGTCATATTATTCAGAAAATGCATGCTAATGCCATACCTGTTATTCTAACAAGTTTATAAAAACCATATTTTAAATCTGACTGTTAATTTAGGCCTTTGCCACCCATTATCTTTGGCCCATTACTTCTCAACTTGTAAGCACAAAAAATCTTGATCAAGACAGACAAATGATAGGCCTTTGTGAAGTGCTCATGTGTTATTTGGTGAAGTACATTCTTCTTCTGTGTGGACCTGTCACCTCCAAATACAGGTAAGAAGAAAAATATGAAGTACATGGATCGCTCCAATTTAGATATCAGTGAAGATGAGAGTGATCATTTCTCAACGCAATCTGCAATGAACTCCAGTTTTGGGGAAGTTTAAAAGATGATCAGGCAAAAAGAAGATTGCCTACATTCTCCTCAGCTCCTGTAGAAGACCTTTGTTTCCTGCTAAACTCCTTTCTGGGTGGTCCTTCCTGTTGTAAAGTTGGTCCAGCTAGTGGTTGGAACAGTATGGATGAACTGTAACCCACCTAGTGGTCAGAACAGTATGGGTGAGCCCTTATGCTGGGATGCATGTACTGAAGTGGCCATACAAGAAGATTCACTGCCCTCATAAAAATGTTTATTTCTAGACACCCAAGGACTCCTAAAGTGGACTCCATTGTTGCAGTAGCAGCCCTTAATAGAAGGCCTCAGTTATGCAGAGTACATTTGGCCACCCACCAAATAAATTTTGTCCTGCATTGAATGATTCACCGTCATGGTTGGCTATCTGCATCTTGATTTTTGCCAAGGACACCAAGCCATCTTTTCTAAATGACTCTTATGACTGGTCAGTGCTTTTTAGCAAAAAAAAAAAAATATTAAGTCAGAACTGAAGAAAATGGAACAGGAGGGCAAGTCCCTCACAGGTGCTGGAGAAAAATGTAAGACTTTCCAGCACCTATTCTGCTGAACACAGTGGAAACCTCATCAATTTTAGTATTGGCATGGCCAGCAACAGACAAATAATGAAGATTTTGGGGAAGAACTGCCATGTCAACCAACAGTTTCCGGAGTGGATACCAGTCCCAGAACAGTAATTATCAGTACAGTCAGGGATTCTGATATTCCCTTTTTTAATTTCTCCAAATCCCTGGGGTTTCTAATACAGTGACGGGAATGGACCCCATTCCTAAGTCAAAGTATGATTAAAGTTCATGAAATTAGTATTGTTTCACTCTTTGATGTCGGGCAAAAGTGCTCTTCATAGCACTCGCAATGTGCCCAGTAATGACTCCTTCTGCAGTTTGTACGGCGTTACATGTATTGGTAGTGTATCTAAGTAAGATTTTAGACTCAAGATTTTAGACCCCTTTTAATCCCCCCCCCCCCCTTTAAGGGCAGCAAGCTAATCCTTAAGACCATGTGTGACTGTCCCATTATAGATGTAGTTGGGATCATCTGTTCCTCTAGTTGACTGCATGTCTTCCACAGATTGGTCAGGACAGCAATATTTAGTTGCACGTTTTTCTGTATGCTCCCCCAACCTCAGTTATTTCCCATGCCATGTTCCTCCCTTTCAAAAAGGAGCAACAAGATAAGAAGTGTTTACCTATTACACAAAAGATCCATCCCAACAGATCCTAACAAACCAGAAAGGATCGGGCTGTTACTCCAGATTCTTTTTAGCTCCCAAAAAGACCCAAGACTTGAGGCCCCTACTTGGTATGAGTAATCTAAATAATGTCATTCCAGAAACATCCATTTGCTTGGCCATTGTGCAATCCATCCTGCCCTATCAGAAAGAGACTGGATGTTTTATTTGGACCTCCTAGGGTAGGGTGTATCTAGGGTGGGGAGAAGAGGGCAGCAGCTGTTTGCTGTAATTGATGAAAACACTTTACTACAGTTTACAGTTCAGAATATCTATTTTTTTTTCTTATGGTAATTAACTTAAAGTTTAGGGGGAGGACGGCCCTGGTATCAGAATAGCTAGCTACGTATCGCTACACCTCTGCTCCAGAATATGCCTGTCTACTCATCAGAATAGCCTAAGAGTTCAGGAAGTGGATGCTAGAAATTACCAGTTCCAGGACATATTCATTTAGATTCACCTTGGCCCCCAGGGTGTTCAGCAAATATGCTTTGGTTGTAACAAACTGGGGGCTGTAGGGAGGCAACATTTTTCCATACTTGGATGACTGGCTGCTATCTGTTAGAGTGATGGAAAGTCTACTGTTGGCCAAAGAGTCTATGCTTGGTCTAATCCAGTCTTTGGAGATTACAGTGAACACTGTGGAGTCTTGGATGGAACCAACTCAAATACTCACATTCCTCAGATGCAGGCTGGACACTCTGGCCGGCAGGGTATTTCTCTCATTGGGCAGAATCCTTCCTCTGCATAATGTAGTGAATTGAATAAAAAAGCACACACAGTTTTGGTTTCTCTTTGTCTCAAGCCCTTGGATCTTATGGTAGCCACAACATCTATATGCCAGATGCTACATGATGGTATCAGAATTAGCAGTGAAAGCACAGTGGTGTCTGCTCATTGATTCAGTATCTCTGACAGTCAGGGTATCAAGAATTGCAAGCATCAGTTGAGTCACCATGTGTTTACTATAAGCCTAACTCTGGGCAGACCATTTTAACTCCCTCCTCAGCATACCTCTCAACCTCTTAGAGCAAGAAATCTGGGCAAAGACCTAAATAATGGGGGACAAAGGCCCCGAAATAGGGACAATTGTTAAATATTTCTCCTGCAAACTTAGAAAGTTGATAGAGTAGCAGATATTGCATTACATTAATTTTCTGAAGAGTATGAAGTCGGAAACTCAAATGTATGTCATCATTTTCTGACTTCAATCTTTAATGACTTTCCAAAGATTTGCCAGAAAACCAACATTTTATGAAAAATGGACTGAAAATATGAGGCAGAAATCTGTACTGTTGAGAGGTATGTTCAGTTGTGGCTGTCACCAAATATGCCTCTGCCCTAGGGTGGGGTTGGGAGGGTATTACTAAGGGCAGACTGTGCAAGGAGTATGGTTACAGACAGATACTAGTCATCCTATGGAAATGAGGATCTCCTTACTCTGCAGGAGTTTCATGGGCTCCTTTCACCAGAATGCATTTGCCATCCACATCAGAAATGTCAGCGGTATGCTATTTGAACATGCAAGGGTGAACTCTCTACTTCCCCTTTTTGCCTAGAAGCTGTTCACCACACATTCTTAGTGTTTGAGTATGTGCATCTCAATCATGGGGTTTATATCCTGCCGGACAACTGTACCTTTATGATTGTAGTTTTCTTGTTTTGCACAGCCAGTGTTTATTCAGTCATTGCATTGTTGTCTGTGATGAGGTACCCCTCTCCTCACACTTCATGGACTGGAGTGTGCGCATAGTAGTTGTAGTAAAGGCCTGCAATACAAAGTAACTAATAAGCCTTTCAAGATCCAGCAAGCCGTTGTATGCAGGTGGTTGCAGAATTGTTCCTGGGGATTTTTTGAAATTGTACACTAATTTTCAGCCTGCTTACCTAAAGGGGGAGGGGTGTCAATACATTTCTAATTGCAAAAAGCTGCTATGCTGCTACCTTTTGTAACAGCAATCATTTTACTGTGTTCTGTATTTTGAATACTAAATTGCAAGTTGTTTTCTTTACTTGATTCACTTGTACCCTTTTAACTTCTTTTTATGTGCCTGGAACTGGGACATTTGATGACCTTTTACTGGACAAAACGTGTTCCCTTAAAAATTCATTTGTACACTGTGCATTATGTGATATATGCCTGGTTAATCTGACTGCCTTTTGGGCAGTAATTTCCAGCATATTGTTTCCTCCCTTTATTTACCCACTCTGTGTGTCACACATTTGTCTGGTATGTTGTCATCATATGCATTTGTGACAGTCATATTTATGGATTTAGCCAGAAACTGTTGCTTGTATATCTAGTATTTTGCTGTTATCACACAAAAATGTACTTGTTCTATACCATTACAAAATTAATGAGTACTCTAAAGTTTGTGTATTAGAAATCTGTATATGAAAGATTAATGATATTAAATGATCATTTAAATTACTTCTTTAGTGGTTCACTTGGTAACCATTTTTATTTAATTTATGTTCGGAGATGTGAGATGTAGTATCTTTTAGCTGGGTAAAATACTGTCCCCTCTAAATCAAAGTTGTACACTGTGGATTCCACGTGATGTGTCCAGACTGCTGAGGAGTATTTTGCAAGTTCTCTCGCTTTTCTGCTGTGGTTGGAATTAACACCTGAGTCTAATGATGGAGTTCATTGTATTGTTAAGTACTACATCCATTTTCTGGTGATTGTCTGCTGCAGTCTTCCATGTACAAAACCTGCAATCCTATCAGTCTGTGCCCCAAGTGAAGTTCATCTTTGTGTAAACTCTGTCCTGTTCTTGTCTTGATTATATGCTTTTTTGTTTATTTGTTGCCCTCTGCATTAGGTTGTAAGAGTTTTGACATGTTCCTCGTGCTTTTCCTTCTGTCTTTTTCCATAACAAACATTGCTGTGTGCCCAGGGTGCATGACGTTTGCTGGATTACCTTACTAGTCATTAACCCAGAAATTGGCACCTGTCGGCTGTTGCATCTTTTGTATGTGCCTGTGCTGCACACAAAGTTGCTATTTTGAAGGGGTCATACCAGGATACTTAAAGTAAGCAGATTCAGTATATTTGATAAGGAGCTGGAGGGGGGGGGGGTGCGAAGCCTCCCTCGCCAATCAAATAAATGGTGGTCTTGTGACTCAGATTGTCAAGAAGGAAATTATTTTATTATTTTTTTTAATTTCCCTTGTTTGTAAGTACTACCTTTCCTATACTAGCATTTGTAGCCAGTGTTGCAGAAAATTATTGAGACCCAAACAGCAGATAGGTCTTTTACGTGAGCCTTTCAACAGGACCATCAAGGAAAAAAGGAAAATCAGGGCAAGCAAACCCAGTCCACTCAGATTGCTAAGCTAAGTTCAGGTTATATTGTTTCACAAAAGTAAATGATTTATGATTTTTATTTTTATTCTCTTTTTTTTTCTGAGGGGAGGTGAATTTTACTTTCTTATGTTGAAAACTCATGTAACATAGACAACTGGGTTCCTACTAAGGAAGTTGTATGGTGCAAACATTTAAAAGATTGTTACAAGTATCTGCATCAAAACTTCTGTAATAGAGTTGCAACACCAGTACCATTAATGTGGCATACTTAGTGTTAAAGAAGTTTGTATATCATTACAATGGTTGATTTCTTAAAAAGAAGTTATTTAATCATTGAACTTCCTGGAAGTTAAACGTTAAGATCTTTACACTAAAAAGTATCGAGCACGTGTTCAGTTAATTATGAAGTCTCTTACATCAGTGGTGTGTTAGTAATCTTGGGGATTTGATAGTACATCACTCTCTCTCTCTCCCCACGCATATGTGTGAATGCACATGTGGTGCACACACACACACACACACACACACACACACACACACACTGCTTAAGTTATTTAAAAACTGTGATGCCAAGTCTGGAATCCAACCCTCTCACTCAATGTAATCCTATGGAAGTGTATTCAGGCAGATTACTTTTGCAGCTGTGACCTGTTCTTAGACTTGGTCTATTTTGAAACATGCTCTCATATTCCTTAGCATCAAGTGCAGACACAGAATCTTTATAAATGTTGACTGGCTTGATTTTAGATTTATAACTTTAATGGTACTGGTCACTTATGTATGTCATTAAGCATGTTTGTTTTTTATTTGATCACAGGTCAGGCAACTTATTAATTCTTTAGTCTTTCCTGAAATAGTGCTTTGATATTGCTGTTAAGATTGTGGGTCAAATTCTGAAAGGTTACTACTTTGCTGTAACCATTTCTGATCAGAGGCATTCCCACTATGGTTCTGCAGCACAAAGAGGTACAACACTGTAGTGAGCTGTCCCTGCGGCCATGCAACATAGTAATGAGTCAGTCTGGGTAGAGGCATATGCTAATTCATCACGAAACTGTCTGTTGTAAGGTATTTATTCAACCAAGTGATTCAGATTCGGAGCATCACTCAGCTGTGTAGATTAGCATGGATGCTTTTAGCTGCTAACAGTAATGAGCATGCTAAAAGGCTGTGTTCATCCATAGTGGTAGAGGTGTTGGGGAGTGTTAGTGATCCAGTAGTGTAAGGGTGTGTGCATGAGTGTGTGTGAGGGGCTGCATGAGTGTGGTGTGTATCTGCCTGGTAGGTAAATGTCGGGTTAGTGAGGGGATAGTTTTGTGTGTGTGTGTGCTTGGGTGTGTATGTGTGTGTGTGATTGGGTGGAGAGGGAGCTGTGTGGGGTAAGTGTGTGTGTGTGTGTGTGTGTGTGTGTGTGTGTGTGTGTCTGTCTGTCTGTCTGTGTTTGAAGTTGCTATCAAGCCTCCACATACCGCTAGACTAATGAGCAAAGCATGTAGCATTGGACTGAGGGTGAACACAAGACACCAGGAAATAATTAACCTGCATCAGTCGAGAGGGGGGGTACAACACAAGCCACCAGGGAATACTTAACCTGTGCAGGTTGAGGGGAGTATCAGCCATAGGAATACTTTAATTCTGTGGGTCACAGAGAACAGTAGCCACCACGGAGTACTTTAATTATGAGGTTGTGGGGGGCACTAGCTCTAGGAAATAACTTTAACTACATGTTTGTATGGGAAGCACCAGACACCAGGGAGTGCTTAACCTACAGAAAGGGTGGGTGGCCAAAAAGTGTGATATAATTGGTGGCCACTTCAAATTCTGTGTATGTCAGGTGGGCTGATTTCTGGCCTAGTTCATATTTGTGACATTTTTTTCTCGTGCCTTTTTTCAAGCACATTATTGAGTGCAGTAGATGGAAACTGTCTTAACCATTTATAAACAAACAGTAAAGAGAATGAGTAACCCCATGAATAAATAAGAAGCAAAGCAACAATTTAAGGTTTGCTTTTTTAAACTGAAGTTGTGTTAGAAGAATGATTTTTTTTTCTTCCTACTTGTTGAATAAGCAAGCGGTGGCCATACCTCTCAACTGTACAGATTTTTGCAGAATGCCCAGATTTTTCCACATATTTTTGGTTTGTCCCTCCTAAAATCTGTACCTTTCTGGCAAATAGTTGAAGATTTAAGTCATTAAATAATGACAAAACATTTGAGTTCAAGACTCCACATCCTTCAGAAAATTCATGCTAATGTAAAACCTATCATTCTATCAACCTTTTAAGTTTGTAAGAGCAATATTTAAAATCTGTCCAAGTTTGTCCCCCCATCATTTTAGGCTTTGACCAGATATTTTGCTCTAAGAGGTTGAGAGGTAAGAGCGGTGCCTGACAGAGTGTGTGTTAATGTGTAATTAACAGCTGCCCAGGGGTGATATGAGGCCAGACGCCGCAGGTGAGAGGCCTCTATACCCCTGGAAGGGTGTTAATTACATATTAGCACACACCATGGAGGGCATTATTGTGCTTAGAGAATGGGCTGTCTTTAAAATTGTTGTCTTACTTGCTTATTTACTTTTTTTTGTTTAAGTACTATATTATTATTTTTTTATATATATATATTTGATGTGAAATAGTTCCTCCGCCTAATGTTTCAAATTTGTTGCAGTTTAAGTTAATGGTATTGGGGGGGGGGTATTTTATATCAAACATATACAAATAATAATGTGCTTAAAAAAATAATCAAGTAAAACAACAATTTTACATAGAGCCCATTCTCTCTGCCATACACACATATACAGTCTCTTCTGCTTTCAAACACATACATATACACACACGCAGTCTGCTATGCTTTCATAGATAAATGAATTCACACAAGATCACGGTCACTGTCAGTCTCTCTCTCTCTCTCTCTCTCTCTCTCTCTCTCTCTCTCTCACCTGTTTTCATACATGCATTCACTCATACAAGATCTATCTCTGTCGATTTCTGTCTCACACACAGTCTCCTCTACTTTCATACACGCATTCAGTCACACAAGAGCACTCTCGCTTTCTCTCTCACTCTCTGTCTCATTCTCTCACATACACACACACGTGCGTGTGTGCAGATACACAGTCTCTGTCCTTTTTTTTGTTTTACTTTTTATGCTTGCTTAACAGCAGAGCTGCTGATTAGCGAGCATAAAACAATGGCGGCCTTTTTTGCAGTCCAAGCTCCGAGCGTAAAACAATGGCGGCCTTTTTTGCAGTCCAAGCTCCACGTCAGCTTGATATGCTGTCGTGAAGTGGTGGACATGTACATTAAGACCCTGCTGGAAAACTTTTGTTCTCCAGTCAGGGTGTGGGTGTACAGTTTGCCCATTGTCTAATGATGCTTAGTGCACAAGTGTTCAGTAATTGTGTTTAGGAAATTTCTCTGCAGTTAAAATTCACAATTGTTCTGGCCAAGTGTGTCTGCTGAAATGAGCATTTAAGGCAGCATAAAGGATTTATAGGCAAAACATGGTTTTCTACAAGTATGAGTGAAATATTTGTGTTTTATGATATCATTTGTTTCTAAATAAGATAATATGCACTGTTGTCTGGAAGCACTTCCATGCATATTGTAATGGAAGTTTGTAACGTGTAAATTACATATACTGTATAGAGGTTTTCAGTCTACAAACTGTTTTGAATGATGTAAGGAGAGACATTGCTGTCAGGGAAGACTAAATACATAAAGTTAACGTCTTAGTCTTGGAAGACTAAGTAATACATAGATAGTTAACTTCTTAGTCTTGGAAGACTAAATAATATACTGGTAAGTTAACTTAGTCTGAATTTTAAAATGATGTGAGGAATACACAGAGATAATGATATGAAGGAAGATTAAATAATACATAGAAAAGTTGATTTACTTGGTCTTTGATAACTCAGCATTACTCTCGAAGCACAGCTACCTATTTTTAAGGATTCACCCAGTTGCTTGTGCATATAACAGAGTATCAGTAAGATGGAACAATACATGTGACTAAACAAACCATATAAACGGTACTGGGGCTTTGAGTAAGGGATGGACACCTATTTGGATTTTCAGTATGTCTACACATTTTATATGCTATAGCAGAAAAAAGAAGAATCCTGGAACACACAGTAGCTCAAAAAGGGATGTGCAGTGTTCATGTTGCAAGACATGGGGAAACTCAAGCGAAAGACAGGAAGTGCACACAGGAAGGCAATGTATCTGCAGTAAATACATAATATAAATATATATACATATACATATATATATATATATATATATATATATATATATACACAAAGTCAGAAAAATTCTGTAAGCATGATTTGTAGGAAGCATGTTAACATCACATTTTCTGTAGACTAAGTGGGGGAGGTGAGTAATGCTTAGTGTTTGAATCATTATGTGCAGAGGGGCGTCATGCTTGGGGTTTGAAGGGGAAGAAAGGACAAAGTGATTGCAAGGAGTGCCACAAGGTAAGGGGTGGAATGCTGTGCTTTGCAGTGTCTTGAAGCCTTGAAACCTGAGGAGTATTACACACTTAATAGGTAGCTGGCTATGGTACTCCAGGCAGGTTCCAGGTTTTTACAAGGACAAGATTAATAAAACATATTAGTATTTGTGAAAAATGGATGTATGTTAATTGTGGAGAAAACTGTGTACAAGGGAAGAGAATGGGAGTTAATTAACATGTTGGTCCTTAGAGTACACAGGACTTCATGGCAACCGTTGTTGGTGGGCATACTTTACAAACCGTTGTTGGTGGGCATAATTTACAGACCTCCACAGTTAGAAGATGATTCTAACAGTGCACTTCAGCCTGTTGACAGTAAATGACACATACTGAATTCAAGTTATGGAAGAGGAGGGAGGAAAGGAACTGTGCTTTTTTTCAGACAGTGGGTTTGAGTTGAATATGTGATTCCCTAGAATGGAGTGGTAACAAACTGGCCCTAGTACTTAACAAAAAGAGACGTGTGAGCTTCATGATCTCTGATGGGGGATACTGAACATAATACAATAAGGAGGACCAGAATATGACAATTTTGAAGAGTGGATTCCAGTCTTTTGAGGAAGATAGAGAGTGATATAGAGGAGATGTGAGGGGATAGTGACGTACAGTGCCTTGTGCTGTTGTGCTTATGTAAAAAGTATAAAAGGCAGTAGAGGACTGTATCAGAATAAGGAAGAAATATGATAGAAAGCAATAACCAGCTCCTCAAAAAAGAATGAGCTTAAAGGACTGTAAAGAGTGACATGAACAACTTCTGAGATTTTGATAAATGACAAACAAAAATTGGGGAGAGAGAGAGTGGACTATGAAGGGATGTGCATCTCTGATAATATGGAAGGAAAACCATAGGGTAAAAAATAATTTGCTGTTGTGTAAGAGATGGGCATAACATATTCTTTAGACATAAGAAGAGAGCAAGAAAACGTAAAAAATAATTTGCTGTTGTGTAAGGGATGGGTGTAAAATATTCTGTAGACATAAGCATAGAGCAAGAAAACTCCACAGCAGATTGAGCAATTGGATGAAGGTATGAGTACATTCCCTACCCATCCCTTTTCACATATGAAATTATGATCCCACTGTGTTGGGTAATACGAATGGTAAATTCTAGTCGACTCCGTGGCATATGCCTCGGACCGATTAACAGGTGAGGAGGGAAGAAAGTGAGTTATCAATCCTTGGGGAAAATATGAATAAAAAGTAATAGGGGTGCTCACTTGGACTGAAAAGTAAAACCAGAAGAGGAAGAAACTGACCTAATGTTTTTGGAAGGTGGCAAGACATGGGTATTTAAAGAATTTTTTTTTTATTCCTGCAAGGCTTTATAACCATAATACTCCTTTGACTTTAAAGTGGTACAACAAGAGAGGAATGCTGAGACAGATTGTTATGCATTGTACCATGTCTGGCTTCAGCACAAAGTGGCAAAAGCATAAAAGAGGAAAGAGAAAAAAAAAACTCCTTTCTAATCACAAAAGCCTTTAGTGCTGTTGAAAACATGGACTTCACCTTGGTCTTTGACAATTTACTGTGGTGGAAGTTGGATATTAAGGCACCAGTCAATGTAGTAAAAGAATAGGACACTTGCAGATTGGCAGTATTCAAGGTAATGTTTGTAGGGTGCTGTTTTTTTAGAAACTGTCACCACAGATGTGGAAGTAGAGCCGTTTACTTTTTTCCAGCATAACAATGGGACTGCAGAATGGGAATGGGACATTTGCTGATACCACAATTCAGTAATGGTTAGCCAGCCTCTACTGATACCTGTCAAAGTTGCTGCTTTATGAAATAGCTAGCAGGTAAAATTTAATAATGTTCTGCATGTACTATGTATACAAGGAGTAGGAAATTGCATCTCAAAAGGACAGAGGATAAAAGAATGTAGGCATGATAGTCACTTCTAGATCTAAATTCTGGAAAAATGCTGCTGGAGAGGTGGCTTTGGTTATGGCCAATAAGTGTTCTTACATTTGTTAACCAGATAAATCCAGCCATCACAAGTGCCCATTCCAGAGCAGTCTGAGAATGTGGGTTGGATCAAGCGACTTGTTTAAACTCACATTACTCACATGGACTTAAAGGTTCTTAAACTTAGGACTGCAGGTTAAAGCTTTTAGTAGACTGCAGGGTAAAGCTTTTAGTAGATTGCAGTGTTAACATTATAAGCGGTGTTGGCAGACAGCTAGAGCTGGGTTTCATATATTAGAGGGAGGAATTTTATTTAGGGGAAGGTTATATTTTTCTCCAAAGATTTCTTGCAAACCACTGCCGAGAATGTTCCTTGCTATTTTACAGGCCTTTTTGGAAAAATATTAGACTTGCTGTTTCAAAGAAAGAGGAGCTGCATTAGATTGGTGAGAGGGATGGAAGCTGTCATATGGAGAAAAGGAAGGATGCAGGTGCTGCTGGGTATGGTGAACTCACTGTGTCAATGTCAGTCAACTAGGAGAGCTGAATTTGAGAAGCAACATAATACGAATGGAAGGATGCAAGTAGCAGTTGACAAGTGAAAGATTTATTTTTTTTTATGGAGAGTATGTAATCCACCCTACAGGAGAAGCAAGGAGACATGATGGAACTCTTTTATTGCATGTGGCTGAAGCAAAGAAGAAGGTAGCCTTGAGTTGTGTATTGCCATCACCAAGAATATCTCCTTTCATGCAAAAGATAATCCATTTCAGCATTTGGCTCAGTACATGGTGTCATTCTAAAGGGACCCAATGTCGGTGCTAGTGTGGAAGGTAATGGCTGACACTCTTGCCTGCTTTGCTAGACATTAGCTGCATCTCTTCCTTCAGGTCTTTCACATATTGGGTAAATCATTTGCTTCTCCTGTAGTGCTTTTTTTAGGCAGAGTCTGTCTTGTAGACCTACTAAATTAAAACCCTTCACAGACTGTCTTCTAAAAACCTGAGCTTTATCTAAACATAGTTTCAGTGCATTAATAACAAACTCTCTCTCCCCTTCTTTAAGTTGTTCTCCTATGAGTCATATCCTCTGGGGATGGCAGGAGAGTATCTGCATCCTTCTGCAACTATATCACCTCATAACAAATTCAACACACCACCACCTTTAAACTTATGAAAATACTTTTTCTTGTTTATTGATACTATGATCATATTGTAGCCAGCTGTAGGTCCCCTCTGTGTACCCTAGTGAGTACTCTGGAGAGTGTACCTATTCAACTTTAATATTATTATCCTGGGAGACTTCTGGCAAAACTATACTAGTGCCATGAAATAAACACAGCTCTTAATAAACTTTGTAAATAGCAACCCCTAGCCCTGCCCCTTAGACCTTGTTGTCCCTTATGTCTCCCTTGTTTGCTCTGTACCTAAAGTGTCTCTGATCAAATCTAATCATTATGATGTCCTGCTTGCCTAAAAACTAAACTTATTGTCCCCTATAAATCCTGCGAAGTTCAGATATTTCTCCAAGGCAAGCCAACTGTTTGATTACCTAAGGATATTCAGTAGCTTCTCCCTCTGTTGTGACTAGGCTGCTCCATGTACTGAGTTCTTCTCTCACCTGAATTTCTGCATAGAATCATGTGTCCCTGTCCATTGCAGGTATAGCAGCAAATTAAAAAATAAATCTCTAGGGTACAACCAGAAAATAAGATCTACAAGAAGAGGAAAAAATCTGGACTTAAGCAATGAGTTATCATTTGCCCATTACAAAAAGGATCTTAAACAGGCTTGCAAGGATATTATGTGCTGCATTGTGTGATTTAAGGCACAATATGAATTACATTTTATAACCTCCAGCAAAGATAATCACAAGACATTTTCAACGGTGTGAAAAAGCTCAGACGTAATACTGAATACTGCACAGAACTTTTGAAATGGCACTACATACCCTTTCAATTCCTTAAAGAGTTTGCTAATGTAGTCACATTCTAATTTAGTTCAGATTTCTTCTTGGTCTCGCCTAAAAAACATCACTCCTACTGTTACTCTGTCTTCCTCCCTTGCAGTCTTCTCCAAACATACCCTATCTGCACTCACTAAAATCAAGAATACTAGCTCTGTGGATCCAGACAATACACCTAGTTGTCTTTTTGTTGGCATTAGTCTTTCCAGTTTGATTACCGGGGAAGTCCACTGCAACTATATCACCTCATAACAAAGGTGATAGGGAGCGGCCATTCTGGTGCCTGTCCAGAACGGTGGCCCCACCACAGACTCTGGAATATGTAGAGCACTTATTCATTAAATAAATAAAATTAAACACCACGTAAATGAGCTTTTGATGAACCTGCTGAAGATTAGTCTCTCCACCAGTCACACAGAAGCCTAGGGAGCGGCCATTCTGGTGCCTGTCCAGAACGGTGGCCCCACCACAGACTCTGGAATATGTAGAGCACTTAGTCTTACATTGCTCATCTTCACACATCCTCACAGAAAATAATTGTGTATTAGTCAACTTCAAAAATATAATATTGACTTCAAGAAAATGTCAGTAATCTACAACCCCTCATCCCAAGTCATATTGGCTTCAGAAAAGTTAGAGCTTGCTTAATTAATCTTGTAAACATTTTAAAAATAACGGACTCCCAAGATAATGGGCAAGCAGTGTGGACAGAGTGCATCTTGCTGAAGCATACTCTGCAGTCATTAGACTGATTGAATATAATTCCCCACTTGGTATGTACTTGCCCAAGCAATTGTTTTAACTAGATTGACATAATGCCTCCTCACTAAGAAAATCAAGGACATAAAGCATTAAAATTGTGTAGACCATCTCAAAGCTTCACCCTCCTCCTTGGTGTCATACAGGTTGATGGGTGGTGACCTTTGCCTCGTTTATAGCCTCTCAGCAGTCCCTTTCAGATCTATCACACACTTGCAAGTCCAATGGTTGAATAAGCACCCACTCAAGGGATCTCTCTCACTTCTACAATATAAATATAACATGTTGGAGGGGTAGTTATATGTCATAGTCTCACTTCTATGGAATCATCTTCCACTCCACACAAAGTAAAGAGCATCTCTTACTGTATTGAAGCATAATTTGGTCATTGAATAGGAAACCACAAATTCAGTCCTGGCTTAGGTGTGTTGTGTCCCACTCCTGCACTGTAGTTCAATTGCAATAAAGTGCTTTGCAAGGAGAAAGGGGCTCACCTGCTCTGCACATGAGTCTCTGTTGTAATATTATGGGGTGTAACCAGCCTTAGTGCTGTGTGGTCATTAAAAACAAGACTTAGTAGCAAATTCTGTGTAGCATAACAGAATGCTAATTCGCCTCATGCAGTGCTGTACTCTGTTTCATAATGTAGATTCTTGCAAATCCCTTAATAATTCTTCAACATATTGCAGTAATACTGCTGGTAGGATTTTCATGAGTCCCACCTCCCACCCCACTGCTCTTGTAAAGTGGAAATGGGCATACTGCAAATTTGCTTAAGGGCCTTGAGTCAAATTTGCACTGGGAAATATGCCATCGACTCCCACCCATAGTTTTTGTTTGTTTTGTTGCATCTCTGTTTAGTTTACATTGTAACATCTGGTCCTTGCTACAGAAGTAGCTTTTGCTTTATGTGGTTACGTTTAAGTAGAAAATAAATTAATTTTGAGTGGCATTAGGGCATTAATTTAACACACATGCAGTGTATTTGTGATGCGGATATGTTGACATCTGCTAGAGTATACAGTGGGCAGCAAAGAGCCTTAGGATATTTCAGGATTTAAAAAAAACAAGTGTTTGAAAAGAGAATCTACTTTAGACTTTGCAAAACATGTCTTGTCAAAGTGGTGCAAAAGACCAGGTGTATTTTTACGTTTGTTTCCAGCTTTGAAAGATATATTATTAGTGGTATGTTGTCATCAGGAACAAACACTTGGCATTTACTATGAAATCAGACTTCTAAGACAAACTGGCTGTAAGTAGTGGCATTATAGATTAGGAAATATGTCTGCCCGCTGGTCGGATTATGCATATTTTCTTTGGGAGTGCTTTGCTGTGGCCTGAGGAGCATTTGACAAACAGGAATTTTAATAGACACTGACAGCATCACCTTGGTGTGTTTCATATTTGGGTGTGATCTTATTTTCTTCTAACAAATTCAGCAGGTAGTATTAGCTAGCAGCTAAAATACAAGTGTGTGGTATTACAGAAAACATCCAAAAAGATTTCTAAGGAAACCAGGTTAATATAAGGACAGTATATGTAGCTAGAGAAGGGTATACTGCGGTAGCATTGTTGCCTCACAGTTAGACATTGCCCGTTCGATTCTCAGTTAGAGCTTCTTCTGTGTAGCGACATGCGTGAATGGGCGTTCCTTCGTTGAAGGTTGTGCGTTAGGCCCGGCAAGCCAGTATGTAAAAATCTACTGCCAATCATTAGCGGACCGGAGTTCCGCTGTGGCGACCCCTAACCGGGAAAAGCCGAAAGACGCAAATAAATATGTAGCTAGAGAAGGGTGACCTTTTTAGTGGAAGGCATTTTCTTATGAAATGAATTTGTTTTTGTGACTTTACATTTAGTAATGTAAGTTTTTAGTTTTGTATTTCAGCTGGTATTTTTGATGAATTTGTTTTATGTGAAATCTGGACTGAAACCTACAAACACTATGGATAAGCTGTAGATGTTTATGTATAGAAAGGTGAATTATTAAATTGTTTAGGCACTTGATTTTTGGAATTTTCTTTTCCTCTGTCTAGATGTGATGTAAAAGTTCTGAATATCATTTTTTAGAAATTTGTCTAATTCTGAAATAAAAATATTAATTGATCAGTCCAAATATTGACAGAAAGGTTTCCAGGATTTAGGACAGTTCTCTGAAAAACAAACATAGTTGCTGAAAACATTGTTATGGAAAACTGTATTCTTAGCCAAAAATATCTACCTACCATTTTCCTCATGTGGAGACTTGTACCATGTACCATTCCATAGCTAAATATTGTCAGATCTGACATATCATCTCATGTCAGAGAAGGAAAATTTGTTTTGTAGTGATGTCTTGGGGAACAGATTGTTTTTGGTAGAATACCCTTTGTTAATTTTTGGTTAAATATGTTCATAGATTTTAACTTTGGAAATAACTAGTGTAGTAACAAATTGGCATTTGTCCTGTTTGCCCCTTGTTCACATAATGAACCTCTTGATGGGTCATTGCCCACATAGTGGATGGTAGCCGTGGTGTTAACATTTGAGAAAGAGCTATTCAACATTTCCAGCTGGGCTTAATTTCACTGGCTGTTTGAGTTGTTTTTATTGATTGATGTCACTTTGGGTGCAGTGATGTCACATTTAGTAAATTCATAAGGCAACTGTAGGCCATAAGTGAGTTGTACTGCTATTCATATAGCATTATCTTGCTCACTGTGGTGAGGTATACTAGTGATGTAAGCTTACTTGGGTTTCTTTGGATCTCCTTGTATTCTCCGTTAGGTGAGCTTTCTTTTCTTTGCAGAATATTTGTTTTTTGTAACTGTATGTTTGCTGGAAGATGTAGAAGGTAGTTTCTGCCTTGTATGTGGGTTTCTCTGTAAAATGCTATCTTGGATCATCTGCAGAAAACTCTTTTGGCCAGCACACAGTGAATCAGAGAGTCACAATTTTATATAAGCAATAAGAGGTGCTGCATATGTCATCAGATAGTCCAGTTCAGATCAAAAATACATCTATAGATAAGATTGCTGCACACTGCACTGATCAACTACTTAATTTTAGCTTTCCCAGTATGAAAAAGGAAACTGAGAAACAAGGGCTAGTAATTCTGCCAGCTTTAGTAAAATTCAGTTACTGGCTAGTAAGTACACTGGCTGGATACCAGCAAATAAGAAATGGATCCTTAAAGAACGTCAACTAGAAAAGGTGAAGACAATAAACTGACTGGTAAGAATCCTGCAGCTGTTCAGCAAAAAGCAGTACAGACTCCATCTTTGGTAGAAATGTACTTGGAGCTGATAAAAATAAATGAAACATTGAAGCAGTTGTGAAGATAGGGTGAAGATAGATGAAGGCTGCCAGCCTAGCCAGATAGAATTTTGGAGATAATTCTGTCATCTGTAAATATTAACGTAAACCACATGCTTGTTATCTTAAATGGAAAAAATGTGTTTCATTTGGAACTGGAAAAAAATGCAACAACAGTGCACTCTACTGACCAACTAAAGCATGTTGTGACCCTTTGATGTTAAAACTTGGAGTCACAGATGAGAAACGACAAACTACTAAATAGCAAAAGCGAAAAGCCACCAGCTGGATTTAATGTATAAATTATTTTATTTTATATGAAGCTACGAACTTGTAACTTAAAACAATCGAATAACTTCACCTATACAAACGATTAATAATAAGCGCTTTTGTTTAAAAAGTTTTAAACTTCATCAGACAATCTGTTGAATTACATCACTTCCTTATATAACCTTCACTTTTTTCAAAAAATCCCACTCACATGACTAATACAACTCGAGCATGCCCAGTAGCCGTAGTTTATTTAGCCATATGTGATTCATGTGCCTCATTTTATGTAGGCAAAACAGAGAGAGATTTATCTCAGATAATCTATGAACATGAATATGCAATTAAGAAAAATAAAACGAACAATGCCCTAGCGAAGCATATTGATGAATATAATAATCATCAGTTTTATTTTATTGTGATAGATCAAGTCGAGATAAAAGACAAGACTCCTTGGAATTTTTTTTTTTCAATAATAAATCTTTATTGTTTTAGTATTTTCCATACAAACTTAAACAAAACAAAAAATATTAATACTTTCTAACTATCCTATCTAGTTCAATCCCAAAAACATATATACAATATTTACATGAATGCCTCCAAATGTAACATCAAGTTATACAGAAACCTATAACAAAAGAATTTTACATAAGTCAGTTATCTCAATCTTTACTTATTAACATCTTTTCCCGTAATGAGTATATATGTCTCACAATACACTCGATCTCCATATATTATGCCAGTATGATGTTAAAAATTTGTTACCATATCTTTGGGTTATTAATATTTTTATTATGATCCTTCAAAAGTAGTTTGTGAGCTAATATATGTCTTATTGCTAAAGTCCTAAAATTGTTCCATGAGGTTTGAGATGGATTTAACCAGTTTGTGACTATATAAAGTTTCATTAGTAAGAAAATATTAATAAATATAGTGACTTGGGATCTAGGAAGTTGTTTTGGAGGGATATGTAATATCATGAATTCCCATGAAAGTGTTGAACTTTGATATCCCATCTTTTGGAGTTGCAGTTTTAACGAATTCCAGAGTTTATAGATACATTTACAGCTCCAGAACATATGAAGAAGATCTGCTGTTTGATCTGTACAATATGGACAGATTGGAGAGTTTTAGAATTAAACTTGTGCAATCTGAGGCGTGTATAATAGGCATTGCCAAAAATCATAAGTTGAGTATACATTAATTTTTGGAAAGATATTGATTTCGTTGTTAGATTAATTGCCTTCATGAACTGCTTGTCCTCTGTAAGTGGTAATTTCTCCCTCCAATATTTTGAAATAAGTACTGTATTCTGAAATTTAAAATCCTTTATTAATTTATTAGTGGCTGCTATATATTTGACATCTTGTTGAAGAGATTGCCATAAGTTAAAACATTTTGTTATTTCCTCATCTTTAATTTTAAAGTCATCAAAATAACTTATAGCTAGTTCCTTAATCTGTCTCAAAATAGTTAAATATGATTTGGGCAGATTCATTTCTTGTCTTATTGTATTAATGGATTCTTTTAAGTAAGGATATATATCAAGTAAGGTAAGATTCATCATAAGAGGAAAAGTTTTAAGAAAGACTCCTTGGAATTTAATACTCGAACAAAGAGAATTAGAATGGCAAATTAAACTACAGGCAGATACATGGCCTGGTATAAACAAAAGAAGCACCATAGCACCAATACTAAAATTAAAAGCATTGAATAGGAAGAAAATTAAAGATTAAGTAGTGATTTTTGAGCATTAATAAGATAAGTAGTTAATGGTAATAATTTCTAATATTAATTTTATTATAATATTTATAATTTTGATGAATAAAATATTATAAATCTTCATAACAAAGGGTATCATAAATTTTTAGTTTGTTAGTTAATAGTACTAATAATATTATAAATATATATTTATTAATTAAAACAGGTGGATTTTTAATGAATGAAAATTAATGAAAATGATTGGGATACATTTAATATATAATTTAAACATGTGTATAGATTTAATACTATTTAATATGTTTTATAGATTTTTAGAATGGTGAAAAATTTCTTAATAAAGATTTTATAAAATTATTTATTTATAATTCTTTAAGTATTATACAATCTTCTTCCAAGTAGGCTGATATCATATGTCATATTCATAGCGATCTTATATTAATAGTTTTATATTCATATTTTAATACTGTTTTTTATATTATTTGAATAAATATTTAAAATTTATTTAATGGTAAATATTAATAGTTTTAGTTATTTTAAATGCGCATAATTGCTAATGGAAAAATTATATATAAGAACTCAAAATAATACATATGCGAGACAAGTTATAATATTTTCAAACACCCATTTTTTTATTACTGGGCATGCACGAGTTGTATTAGTCATGTGAGGGGGATTTTTTGAAAAAAGTGAAGGTTATATAAGGAAGTGATGTAATTCAACAGATTGTCTGATGAAGTTTAAAACTTTTTAAATGAAAGCGCTTATTATTTATCGTTTGTATAGGTGAAGTTATTTGATTGTTTGTTTTAAGTTTTGTTTAAGTTACAAGGTCGTTGCATCATATAAAATAAAATAATTTATACGTTAAAACTCGGAGTCAGTAAGTCTAGAGTGAGGCATCCTGCCTATTGTTTTAAGGCCAGAGTTAATGGCCAGAATTTGCATGCATAAATGCCCTTTATTGTTCTGGTTTCTGCCCAGAGGTGAAGAATGTAAATGTAGTTTCTGTTAGCCTGGGAACCCAGGGAAGTGTGAAGAATGATGTAATGTGAACCAGGAATGTGATTTTAAAAACAGAGAGAATCAGAGAGCATTAAGCATTTTTGTCTTGACCATCCAACTCACCAGCACTGTCTTGCACTATATGTAAGTTTATCTTAGACTTGTGTTCTCTCTTAGAAGTAGCTCGAAACTAGAAAGATTAGACTAAGTGTTTTTCTGTGATATCAGAACTGTATTACTGAATTATTTTAAGTACTTCTCTGTGATCCCCGAACTCTTGACTAGCACTGTGTAGTAAAAAAGTATTGTCTTGTGTTTTGACTATTTGTTATTAAATATTTTTAAACCCTTTCAACTGTGGCTGTTTTTGTAGAGATAATTTAAGCTCTTTAGAGTACTTGCATGCCTTTGGTAAAATTGTACAAAGCCACTTCAATAGCTTTAGCCCTGGGCTATACTAAAGATTGGATAATAATATTGCACAGTAATAATTGGACACCCTTTTAAGGGCCTTTGAGTAGCTGATAAATATTAGTTGGTGGTGGCAGCTGGTACTACCATACAGTCTGGGGAAAAAGGGGCACAGCTGGAGAACCTGTGCCAGCCTTCCCCAGGAGTGTCTGTGTGGTTGTATAAACTCTTCTCAAAGTGTGTGTGTGTGTGTGTGTGTGTGTCAGCTACTTGGGCAGGGACACGAAGCACTGGTTGGACAGAGAGGGTGCTGGAGGTTTTAGCTTGTCCACTAGGCTGAGATCTGGACCCTATAGCTGTGCCAGTGGGGAGTCTTATTGGGGACCCGGAGAGCAAGGGAGCAACCAGCCCCAGACTGACTGGGATCTCTGTATGCTCTTAAGGAAAGTTACACTTTACTGCTTGTATTTGTTATCCTTTCCTCCTATATGAGACGCCCCTCACTGGTGTTAGTGGTAAGGATTGAGGCTCCTTGATTGCTGGGCCAGGGCACGGGCATCACAGCAATGTATCAACTCAAAGAACTCAAATAATAAATGGGTGTTAAAAATGGAAAAAAGCTTTAAGCAGCTGTTCAAATGAACTGATAAAACTGCAAAAAATCAGAGGCTGAAATTAAGAAAAGTTTGGCTGAGTATGAGACTTCTCAAGAATAGCTGTTTCAGGAAATGGTAACATTAGAGGGCAGAGCACATAGAAGAATCTTGAGATTTTCTGCTGTACCAGAGAACTGAAACATACAGCCTATATTATATTAATTTTATGAAAGTACAAATATGCAATTGGACCGGTATTCCACAGCAGGAATTCTTAATTAACCGGGCACATCAAGTGTATGCTCCAAACCTGGCAATGAGAAAGCAGCCAAGATCTGTATAAGTAAAGATGCAGTCATATCAACAGAACAAACTCTGGCAAAACTGTGGCAGAAGGCAAAGATTTAAAAATTGGAGACAGAGTGTTTGTGGCAAATGATTATTCACTGTATAGCAGACAGAAGAGAAGCAGGCTTGACAAACAAAATGGTGAATGTAATAAAAAGGGCTGTGTCTCTCGCATGTAATTTTTTTTTTCTTTATCAAATAAATGCTCATTGTGAGTTGAGAAGTCTGCAGCTGAGGCAGTTGCACATTCTATTATGTTTTCATGGAGACAAGCTGACTACAACATCAGGCAATTAATCTTTACAAATAAAAATATAAAGCCGACCAACACAGCTGTAAAATAAAAGATTTACTGTACAAAGTTAGCACTTTCACAGCAAAACTGCTGCTTCATGAGACTTGCAATAAAAACAGTCAAGATAACCATTTATATATAGATCACATGACATATGTAATTATAAAGTTCAATTAATTTTGACAGTTCTAAGCATTATTTGCTGAGGGAAATATAAAATTAAAAACTACAAGGGCAAGCAGCTCAGTTAAAAAAAAAAAAAGTTTGAAATTATTGGAAATGAATAAGAGATACCACAATGCATTTACTAGAACAGTGTGTAATTTAGTTTTATTTAAGGATAGCCAGTGCACTTTTTGTTAAGGGTAACATTTAATGTTTTCTGAAAGTGTGCAAACTGTTTTTCATATCTAGGAGGGGAATAAAGATAAGCCAATTTGGGACAATTGTTCCTTTCAGTGGGTAAACGTCCTTATTTGAAGATATACATAGTTTTGGATTAATAGCTTCTAGGGTTGTGTTTGCTTTTTGTTTGAGGGTTTTCATTAAAACAAAATGTCTTGAAAAAATGTGACATAAGTTCAAATATAGATGGCATGAAACAACTGCACAAAAGATCAACCTGCCAGACATTAGTGTGTGCCTGTAACACAAATGTTGGAAATGGGCATTTAAAAAAAAGCTGTCAATGCAATAGGTGGGAATAACAACTTCTTGCCATAATGCCTATGCTGTCCATGTTATTTTGGAATGTACACGGCCTCAAAGGTATATACTATAGACGAAAAGGTAGGAACATTGAATCATTTTAAAAAGCGCAGAATGCAAATAGCAGTGCTGCAGGAGACACATTTGGAAAGAAATGAGCATGTGAATTTGATAAAGAAAAGATTTCAGGATGGTTATTCAGCAGAATATCAGGGACAAAGGAAAAGGAGAGTAATTTTACTAATTGCTAGATGAACTCCAGTAGTCATAGAAGAGGAATAAAAAGATAATAATGGTAGATTTATGGCACTAAGGGGCTTTTGGCAAGGGAGGTGGATTATGCTGGTATATATTTATATTCCACCTAAAACTGCTGTTATGAGAGAAATAATCAGCTTTCAGCAGGGAATATTACTTGTAGATGGGGAGTGGAATTTGATTTGCAACAGTGAGGATGTATCCGGGGACCTAGAAGTGAAAATATAACAAAATAGGGTAGAATTCTAAAAGAATTTATGGAAATATTTGGTATGGAAGACGTGAATTCAGTAGTAGGAATCTGAGAGAATTTACATATTATTCCCCAAGGTACAGTAACTGGGCTAGACTAGACAGAAATTATATTTCACAGGAACGTGAATTTAATTGAAAACTTTGACACATGCAATAACTATTTTAGATCATGCACCAATAAAAACTAAGATAAAAATGCAGAGTAGTTAAGTAAAAATGAGACACTAGAGCTTTCCCAACTACCTGTTAAAAAGAGAAGCATAAAATGGGTAGTGGAAATTATTCAAGAGTAATTAGGGAAGATAGAAATTTCTTCAGAAGTTATAGCTAGTGAGTGAGATGAAATGAAAGTAGATTTTGAAAATAGGGTAGAAGTAAAAGAGAGAGAGAAAATGATGGCTAAGAAGTAACAGAAATTATTTAGAGGGGCTGACAGAGGTTCAAGTGTTCCAGAGTAAGCAGAATTTCACAGAACAAGAAGAGGTGCAACTGCAGAGTGCTAAAGAGAAAATAAGGGAGTATCTGGATAATGTGTACAAGTTTAGAAAGATTGCTGTTAAGCAACTATTTTGATAACTCCAGAGCACAAAATCTTTTAGTACAATGACGTGGGTAACAGAAAGTAGAAAGGATTTTTGCCAAATTTAGGGAGCCTGTAACAAGAAAAATAACCAGAGATCCTGTAGAGGTATTGGGAATATTTTGAAAATGTTATGAAAATTTGTTTAAAGCAGAGAGATGCGAAAATCAAGAAAGAACACAAATGGCAGTAGTTATGGAAGACTTGAGTATGCCAAATTTAAAGGTAAATGATTCTCAGCAATTAACAGTTAAGATGGGAGGAGATGAGATAAAAATGATGTATTATCAGTTTGCAGGAAAGTCTCCAGGAACAGATCATATTCCTGTGGAAGTTTGGAAGCTAGGAGGGAAGAAAGTAATAATGATCTGGAATTTTTTGTTTAACAGTATTTTAAATGGAAGGAAAGTACCAACATCCTGGAGGAAAGCTGTGGTGGCTGCACTACCTAAAGATGGTAAAGACCCATCAAACCCAGCTTCATATAGACCCATTTCAATTTTAAATAATGATTATTAAGTGTTTTTTCTATAACGGGTAAAAGAATTGCAAAGGTGTTGCCAAAATTGATAGGTATGCATCAGTGTGGTTTTCTGGATGAGAGGCAAACATTTGCAACATTAATAGAACTATAATGATCATAGGGAAGCAGAATGTAAGAAGTAATGCTGCTGTTGGTGGGTATTGATGCAGAGAAAGCATTTGACGTAATAAACTGGTATTTTGACTATGGCAATGGAAGCATTTGAATTTCCTGATATAATAATAAGGTTAAATAAGAGGCCTTATGAGGAACTGGAGGCAAGTGAGAGGGTTCCTCTGGAATAAGTTGTGTCTGAACGGAGGAACCAGTTAGGGGTGTACACTTTTCCCTTTATTATATTTAGAGATATTGGCAAAGAAAATAATGAACCAGAAATTCAAGGATATAATTTGTATGGTAATCAAGAAAAGTTGACTTTGTTTGCATACGATATAATTTTGCACCTGGTAAAACCAGGAAATGCCGTATCAGTGTTTTGCAGATAGTTTCAAGTCTTTTTGGGATTTAAAATAACAATATAAAACAAAGGCTATAGCTTCAGTTTATGTACCCACTCATGAATTGGTTCAGCAATATCCAATTTTATGGGAACTTGATAAATTTAGTTGTATGAATTAAAAAGTCTTTTATTATGGCAGCTAAGGTGTATGGGGAAAAGACTAAAAAGATAATACAAAAATTGAGAAACTGGAAGCTCTTATTTATGGATATGGATAGCCGTGTACAAGCCATGAAAATGTTTTTAGTTCCTTTAGTCGTATATACAGGTCAGGTGTACTTTTATCAAGCGTTGGAGAAGTTGTGGATAATAATTAATAGAGCTGAATAAATTTATCTGGGAGGGGAAAAGGGCAATGGGGTATAGTGGGATAAGTTGGTCTTTCGGCTAGAACAAGGGGATTTAGGATTACCTGATTTGAAGGGATATTTTAAAGCTGCACAGTTAAGGTTCATATACATAAAGCAAGCAGAAAGCTGTAATTCAAAGTGGAAAGGGATGGTGATGAAACTGGAGAAATTCAAGAATTGAGGAGAGTGTGTTATTTTGGATCCTTAATGAGAATAATAAAAGCAATAAGAAATAATAATCTTAAAGTAGCAGAAAGTATTCTAAGAACGAAACCAACTTGAGAATGAAGAAAGGAGATTTTGCTGATAGGGATGACTGCAATTAGGGGTACAGAATAGGCAAGAAGGGTTTATAATTTACTGGAGAAAAAAAGGCAAAGTAACCAAGTAATGGGAGCAAATAACTAGAGAAGGTAAGGTAATAGAATGGGAAGAGGCCAGTAAGACATTTGGACTGCAGGCTAGAGACTGCCTTCCCTACTAGGGATTGATATCAGAGTATAGGCAAAGACAAAGGGATAGAGTAATTCTGTGTGAAAGACCTGCACTGGCAGAGTTTAGTTAACTCTAGAACAGAAGCTGCTTTTAAAGTGATAAGTAAACACTTGACAAAACAAAAACTCCAATTTACGGTCAGGCTGAGCGTCAAAGAACTGTAGACTTTATTCAAGAACCACAAAGTTTTCAGGAATATTCTTCAATGTGTATACAACATTAAAATCAAGAACCATATTTAAATGCTGAAATCATGTGACACAGCCAGTAAAACAATTAGCAAAATCATTCAATAAGCATTTAAAACCACAGACTTCAATTAAAACACTCTGTACAGCATAAACACTTTATATAACATATATAACATTTCAGTACATTAAAAAACTCTTTATTACACTCTTATTTAAACCTTCTATTTCAGCAACATTTGTCTCTTCCTTAAAACAGGCTTTATATTAACAGCTGTATTAAATCCTGGTGTGCAGTTAGCTTCAAACCGCAAAATCCATTCATATCCACATAGTTCAAGTATATTGTTTAAATCACGCCCCCTTGCTATTTTTTTACTTCTTGATCAGTCATTCTAAACAGGAACCTATGGTCTTTTCCGTCTTCTATTATATGTTTTGCAAGTGCATTAAATACTTCCCTGCATATCTCAGATTCATGCTCAGTTATCCTATCCTTAAGCTTTTTGGTACTTTTTCCTTTATAGAAAGCAGGGTACTTTACACAATTAGCCATTTAAACTATATTGGCCTTATTGCATGTAGCAAAACAATTAAATATAAACCATTTTTAATGGGGTTAATATAAAGCCTATGTTAAGGAAGAGACAAATACGAGTGCAATAAAGAGTTTTTTAAAGTACTGAAATGTTATATAAAGGGTTTATGTCGTACAGAGTGTTTTGAGGTTTGTGGTTTTAAATGCTTATTGAATGATTATTTTGCTAATTGTTTTACTGGCTGAGTCACGATTTCAGTATTTAAATATGGTTCTTGATTTTAATGTTGTATACACACTAAAGAAGAGTAGTCCCGAAAGTTTTGTTGTTCTTGAATAAAGTCTACAGTTCAGACTCAGCATGTCTGTAATTTGGAGTTTTTGTTTTGTTTAATACTTTTGGTTCTCCAGAACAGTTTACCGTAGTGCTGGTCCGTGTGCTGTTTTTATGGATTTTTTTTTAATAAGTAAACACGTGCCCATCATGCCCTTTTCTCCACTGTAGTGCGATTCCGGAGTTGGCATATATATAGTTAAGGGGTGTGTAGCCCCCCACCCAGGTGGGTTTTACTTACCACACCATGAGTTTTGTTTTAATTTGGTCAAGTTTTTACTTACCCTAGTAAAAATCTGAGTTTCGAGTTGTGATTTTCATCTCTGGATTTTAAATGTTGATGTTCTGGATGTCCGGATTTCGAATTTGACCCGTGTGTGTGTGTGTGTGTGTGTGTGTGTGTGTGTGTGTGTGTGTGTGTGTGTATATATATATATATATATATATATATATATATATGTGTGTATATATATATATATATATATATATATATATATATATATATATATATATATATATATATATATATATATATATGTGTGTATATATATATATATATATATATATATATATATATAATACACACACACAGACATACACATATATGTGTGTGCACATATCGTTGTTTTATAGTTTTTTCATAGTTAGTATTTCTTGAATTTGCCTACTAGGCGTCAAACTTTACTTTGATTTTTTTTTTTGGTTGGTTTTTATGTGTGTAAGTGTTTGTGTATCTGAATGGTTAAGGCTTTGTCGATTTTCATTTCTCCAAGTCTTTTGGGTTTCTAATACCGTGACGGGAATGGACCCCATTCTTAAATCAAAGTACGATTAAAGTTCATGAAATTAGTATTGTTACACTCTTTGATGTCAGCCAAAAGTGCTGTTCGCAGCACCCACAATGTGCCCAGTAATGACTCCTTCTGCAATTCGTACGTGTTACATGGATTGGTAACATATCTAAATACAATTGTAAATTCTTTATTATAAGACCAGTTGCTCCTACTACTATTGGAACTGTCTGGGTATCTTTCTTCCACATGGCTCTCGTTTCTGCCTGCAGATCAAGGTATTTTATGACTTTGTGTCTCTCTCTATGCAAGATACTGTAGTCACTGTGTGTGGCGATTTCAATGATCAATGCTACTTTTGCCTTCTTTTCTTGGATCACTATATCCGGCTTTCTAGCATCTATCTTTTGAACTGTTGATATTGGGTGATCCCATGTGATATAAATTCATAATTTTCTATGATTCTTTGTGGCTCATGTTTCCAGTGTTTTTCAGCCACTTTGATGCCATAATGTTTGGACAATCTCCAGTGTAACAGTCTCGCCACATTATTATAACTTTCAGTATACAGTCCCTCTGCCATTAGTGCGTCACAACCAGCAACAAGGTGTGTGACTTTTTCTTATTCGGTTTTACAAAACCTACATTTGTCTTTTTCTTCCACATGTTCAATGGACTTTGTAAACCAGCATGTACGTAGGCCACTGTCTTGGGCTGCCAATATTAACCTTTCATTTCTTGATGTGAATTTGCCTCTCCTTAACCATTGCTGTGTTCGTTCTTGATCAACATGAGGCTCTTTCAGAAGTTTTCTATACTTGCAACTATATTTGTTTTTTTCCACATTTCTTGCCTTCTCATCTGGTCCTTCACCTTATATTCTTTCTTTTGTATTTTAGCACATTCAGTTGCTGCCTGGTTTTTATCCACTTCTGGTTTGATTTCCATTCCTGCTTGACATCTATATGCTGCTGCTAAATTAAGCAGAGACATCATCTTAGATTTATTCTCCTCATGTTTCAAAACTTTCACTACATTTGGATCTTGTGAGGTCAGTAGATATGTGTGGAGTTCCATGATTGCAGATCTATACACGTAATCAGTTTCAAGGAGGCCCATCCCTCCTTCGGAATGGGAAATATATAATCTTGGTATACACTGATTTTTATAAATCATTTGGTGAGCATGAAGCATCCTTCTTGTTTCAATATCCAGTCAAACAAACACTTTTTGGGGGCCAGTCAATCACTCCAAAACTATAAGTTAGGACAGGAAGAGCAAATTGATTTATGTCTTGGATCTTGTTCCTAGATGTCATTGCTGTTTTCAGGATTAATTTTAAGTTTTCTAAAGTACTCCTTACTGAGCTTTATTCACATTTGTTCATGTTTTATTGCTGATCCTTCATCAGTTCCCAAGTATTTATACCCTCCGTCTTGCTCAAGTTCTTTAATATCACATTCTTATCCCAAACTGATGTTTTCCTGGTGCTGCAGTTTTCCTTTTTTAAAGGTTGCTTTTGCACATTTATCAAGACCAAATTACATTCCAATGTCATCTGAAAAAGTTTTGACAACCTGCAGCTGTGCTGTCAGTTCCTCATCTGATGAGCTATACAGTTTTAAATCATCGACAAAGAGAAGATGAGAAGTCATTAAACTTGTTTTGTAGGAGCCAAATTGTAGCCATGGGCTAAGCTGTTAAGTAAACAGCTTAATGGATTAATGGCAACTCAGAATAGCAACACTGACAGAGAGTCACCCTGGAATATCCCCCTTTGAATTTTTATTCCTGGGATAATAATCTGTTCTTTATCATGGCTTAATTGCAAAGGGGTCTGCTACTGTTTCATGGTTACTGTAATGTAGTCAATCAGTGTAGGGTGTATTTTATACATTTTTAAGCACTCTTTTTATCCATGAATGTAGGATACTATCAAATGCTTTTTTGTAGTCAATTATTGCCATACTTAGATTCTCCCCTTTTTACAGTTCTCCACTATAACTTTGTTTAACAACACATGATCCTTTGTTCCGTATGACTTTCTTTTTTTGTCCTTTTGTTCTACTGCCATAATTGAGTTTTCTTCTAAATGACTATAAACTCTGTCGGCGTCAATTCCCGTGTATAGCTTATACGTTGTTGGAAGACAAGTTATTGGTCTATAATTTTTAGGGTAGCTTGCAGGTTCATTCTTAAGTAAGAGCATTGTTTTTCCTGTTGTTAACCAGTGCGGTGTGTGTCCAGGGTACGCATATAAATAGTTCTTACTCATGGCTTAATCCCCATGCAAAGAAGTTAATACTTCATGACAAAAGTTAGGTACTGCATCTGGGCCTGGGGTTTTCCAGTCAGAGGCTTTTCTCAACTTTGTTACAATCTCTCTGTCTGTTACTTCATCCCATTTCATATCCTGTACCTTTAAACTTCTTATTCTTTCTTTTACTTCTTCTGTCCATTTAGCATCTTTATTTTCCACAGGATCTTCATAGATACTTCTCCAAAATGTATCTACTTCCTCTTTTTTTTGGCGGTCTTTCAATTCCTTTTACCTTATTTCCCAATTCTCTATAAAACTTTTTTGGGTCATCAATAAATTGCTTATTTTGTCCGTTTCCCTTATATTTATCTTCGTATCTTCTAAGTCTTTCCACCTGTTTTGAAATTTTTTGTTTGTTATCTCCAATCGTGCATAATAGATCCTGGTCTGTTCTAATACTGTGCATTGTTTTTATCACATCTATCTGTCTTAGTATTTTTGTCGACACTGTGGGTTATTTGCTGGTTGTGCATGTTTGTCGCAAGTTATTATTATTAATACTTGCTGTTTTGTAAATGTTTAAAAGTACAGTGTGGAGGGTTTTCTTTGTGAAGACTGCAGGAGCTACATCCTGAGAGATTACAGTATTCTCCATTTGAAGAGAGGAATAGAATTTTTATCTGTAATTATGCTCAGATTGGGGGGGGGGTTACAGGATTTAGGAAATCTGGTTACACTGGACTGGTCCCAGTATAACCCATGTTGTGTACTAAGACCAAGTAATCAAACCTGAATTTTGAAGCTGTCCAGGTTATCGCTTCAAACAAAAATGCTGTTTTCTTTGATTTATTTAACGGCAAGAGAAAGACGGTGTATTAAGTTTGCCAGCTCGAGATTGTAAGTATAGATGCCATTGAGCAACATACTTCTTTTAGGAAAGTTTGTTTAAGGAAACTCCTTTCCATTGCTGGCAATTTTTCTTTTGTTTTTTACAAATAAGTCATTCGGAGGTTTTACCACAATAGCTTTCCCTGTATTTACTTGGTGAAAAGTGGTGAATGCTGAACTTCTTGATACAAGGTAGCACTGTCTTTACATAAATATTTAGATTATTTTATTAGTAGCTGCCTTTTGCTTTCTGAAGTCATTCGTGGAAGGCTGAAGCTAAAAAACAGTAGTACATAAAATATGATTATTTATAATGGTATGATTACAGTGACAGTAACATACAAAATGCTGTTAATCATCAGAAGAACACTATACCAACTGTTCACAAGTCAGTGCTGTACCAGTACTAACCAGACCCAACAACTTGCTCATCAACAAACGTGCCTTAATCTGTTCTGGCTCCTAAAGTCTGATACTCTCTGCCTTCTGAACATGGCAACCCACCACTGCACAGCAAATTCAGAGTACAGCTACTAATCTTCCTTGAAATGAAAGCGACTTGTACCTACTTCAGACATTCACCAATACCATAAACCAGCTGAATGCATTGCTAACACAAGCACTGCCAGCATTCACAGAATGGAACTAAACACTAAAGTAACTGTTGCTCCGACTACTGCTTTAATAGCGTTGAAATATGTATATGTAGTTATTGTCTGCAGTTGTAAGCTTTGTATTTCTTTGTGCTAGTCACTGTGAAGTCTGTAGAAACTATGTAATGAAGTGCACCATCTATTGCCGTATAGGTTTCTTTGTGTATAGCATTCTGTTACTTTTACAAAGGTTTCACACACGGGGGATAGGAATCAACAAGCAGCTTGTCTGTTTGTGGTGCTTATGTGTAAAACTGACTAGTCTCTCTGCTAGGATGGGCATGTATTCCAATATGTGTTAAAATTCTGTGGAAAATGACTTTGGCTTAGAATCTACCGGCATTTATCTAGTGTGCTGGAGTCCAGTAAATGATGCATCACAATCAGTCTTCAAGTGCTGTACTGTACAACATCAGTGAGTGGGGAGCTTGTGATACTGACAGATGCAGATTTAACAGGCCTTTTGGCAGTACGTCTCTCTGACTTTATTGTGCCTCATTTATCTATCTTTTAATTGTTGGGATGTGTACTTGGTTGGAGCCCATTTTCAGTAGAGGCCTGGATTGAAAAACTCCATATACATTTACTTTGCAATAATTTTGACAAAACAGTATAAACTGCTGGTATGACAAATGTATCACCATATGGTTTGGTTATAATACAAGGACCAGCTTGGAAGGTAGGTTGATTACTTGTCAGAGAGAGTGTGCTGAATGTTTCAAATTTACAGCTAATAAGATGAACCCTTATTAAAGGTTAAAGGTAGTTGCTTCTCTTGTTAATTGTTAAAATAGCTTGATTTGTCACATTTATTGATTATGATGGCAGATTTATGCATAGCCGGCTTTAGGCACCAGCAAACCCTGCGGTCACTTACCCTGATGTTTTGTTACATGCCTGTCAAACCAACAGAAGCTAGTACAGCATTCTTGTATACTTAATAAATCACATGGATAATAACTCTTATTTATACCTCCTTTAAAATTCAAAGATATTTCTGGCTGTAGTAACAGTGTTTTGTCAAGTAACAGGCATCAGAATTAATTAAATATTTTACCACTGACATAGTGCCCCTGGCTTAGTTAACCCCTGCTGTTGGACATTTTCTCTACTAAAACTAACTACATAGCCAGCTTTAGGTCCCTGCTATACCCGTGGCTGCAGGGGCCCCCCTTGATCATCCTTGACTGTGTGGGGGCCCCACAAAAGCTACTGCTGGTTGGGGAAAAATGAGGAAGAAAAAATGTATTTATTTACTAATTATGCTCTTTAACCTGAACAGGGCTGTGATATGACCCTGTTAGGATGAGCTGATAATGAACATGAGCAAGGTAAGCACTAGAGAGATCAGCAGCCCAGAGTGACTTGTATCTGTGCATATTTTGGATTTTAAGAAGAGCTGATAGTTCTGATCAGCAGGGATGGTTTTCTCTTTCAGGGAGTTTTATAAATACAAGCAGAACACCAGATAGTATAACTCTCAATTTCTTTGCTTAAGAATTAAGTGCAATCCCAAAAATAATAGAATAAAGGCTCAAAATCAGGACTACATTTTAAATATTACTCTAATGCACTTAAAATGTTAGTAGAATAACACCTTTTGCATCAACACGTATTTTTGGTCAATAAGTATAAAACTCAGATGTCTGGATTGATTGTTTGTAATCCTGAATGATTCAACAAATCAAAATTTTTGCGAAGGAGAAAGCAAAAGTATGAACAAAATCAGGGAAGGTCTGAACCCTGCTGCTGCTTGACAACAGCTAAACAGCCGTCACTGTTCGGGTGTGGCAGTACCGTGTTGCACAATATATTGCTATTTCCTGAAATAACTACAAAACTAGGACTGCTGTGACTTATGCTTGTGTGTGTGTAAAAAATATCACCGATTTTTGTCTGTGCATGCACCCAGTAATGCCAGGACACAGACATTATTCTTCTGGGTATCAGTAAAAAATGTACTTAACAAGTAATTATTTCAAAAGTAAGACATAAGATATATCACAGAGCATTCAGACACTTAGATCTTCTTGGAGTCTGGTGGCCCCCACTCACCAGTCTATATAAATGGATACAGGGGGCTCCCTTAATCCTTGACTCTGTGGGGACCCCCACAAAAGCTATTGCTGGTTGAAGAAAAATGAGGACAAAAATGCATCACTTTTCTGACTGAGCTGTTTAATCTGAACAGTGCTGAGGTATGACCCTTTTAGGATAAAGCTGACAATAGCCTTTGGCTTCAACCGCACCCATTCTAAAACCAGCCCTGCGCAAATGTGTGTGTACAGAAAGCTGCTGTAGGTTATGGGGTCTGGGGACTGTGTGGTTATTACAACTTTAATTACCATCACAGTCAAACCTTAAAGGTGTGCACATGAAGTCATTATAGCTTGTGACTGAGCTGAAGACAGTGTGGTCATTGTTTATTTACTTTTCTCACAGACCTCAGAGGTGTAAAAAGAAGGTTACTATAGCTTGTGTAGGGGTGGTGTACTGTCTGAGAGCAACAAATTAGAATATATTACAGAAATCATTCTCACAATCACACATCAGGCACATATACATGGGACTGACTTTGAGAGTTAGAGATGAGGAAGCATGCTATGTTATAGCAGCAGTCACTTGAAATATATGGCTAAGGCAGTTTAAACCTCTGCTTTCATCCTAGTCTTACAGCAGAGGGATGTATAGGCAGTGACCGTCTTTGTGGGGGTTAGGGAAGGAGGCAGTATTCCCAGATAAGATCTATGTATTCCCACAACTGGCTTGTTTATTGTGAGTTACTATTTTGTCAGCTTTGAACATTAAGCTTTGGGCACAACTTAGTTCTTCCTTGAAAGAAAAAAATAAGACTGAAGCTCTTTTCCTTTTCATGATTTTTGTTTAGGCCACCATTGGATTAAAATGCTGAGAAAATCCTCTAAAATGTATCCCAGGGCATACATATAACCCCCTATGGCTCTGGGGGCACCAGCTCAATTGAGTTATTTCCTAAATGGTTATTACTGTGCTGCCTTGGTCAGGAAAGGTGTGCTGAAAGGATGCAAAGAAAACTAAAGCTGAACAGCAACCGTGAATTTCTTTCCTTTAATAATAATTTGTGTTCAAGCCATTATTGGACGAAAACTTTGTGTAAAAAGAAAAAAAAATCTTTAAAATGCACTTGAGTATATAGAAAGTTATGGCTTCTTGAAAAAGCTGAGAATAAGGCAAAATGTAAGAAAAGATAGAAGAAAGTAATGTGCATGGTATGGGGAGCCCAAAAGTGGGGGGGGGGGTTAGAGGAGAAGACTGGAGGATGTGCGGGGGGTGTTGAAACAGTAGGCCTAGTCATCTTCATTTATGAAGTCCAGACTTGCACACATAGTTGTCTTAATGCATCTTTGTTGCAACTAAATGCCAGTAACTAAGTGTCCATTTGTTAGACAGGTCAACAAAGTGTGGTATATCGGCCTGTTGTAATGTAACAGCTTGTAGTTATGGTCTGTCTGTCTGTACTACTCGTAAAGGTTTGCAGTACATACTAAAAGTTTCTTAGAAGGTGCAGCATTGACAGGATGATATTTATATGGGAAGTGCGTAGGGGCCTCGCAACTTGACATTTGCTGGGGGCCCCCAAAATGCTAACATCGGCCCTGGATTTATGATGTCATTACTAACATTTATTCATTTCTTTTTTATGGGGAAATCATACATTGCAATATCTGGATGTATTGTCTTTACTGATAGAAATACATGTGCAAGAAATCTTGCTGAAAATAATGTCCATTTTCACTACTACTTTTGAGATCTGAATGCCTGTAGGCTGGACTGTTTATCTAAAACTTCCTCAAGATAATTTTGATGTTGCTTTGCAGTGTTTGCTTACTTGTAATGCATACTAATTTTACCTTGGTTTAATGAGGCAGGTATACGACAAAAGATAAGAGTAGAATTCAGTTAACAAAAACATTTTTAAAAATTTGGTTTTGTCAACATGATCTCCGTTTGATTTTTAGTGGGTTTCAAAACTTTGTTTGCTGTGGGCTCCTTTTGCTGCTCGTAGTTAGATAGTTGTAATAGTTCTTTACTTCTGATCATAAGCCTGTGGGTTACTGTGAGGTCTATGCAGGCAGAATGACTGAGATTTTCATTTTTTCGTAATACACATCTTGGTTCTGACTGTACTAAGTTACTGGTTAAGCAACTGATTAAGTCTCCGTTGTAGGTGGTTATCCTGCTTCATACTCTCTGCCTTTACTGGCATGTACTGGGCTGTGTGACAGCATGTTTATTTTGAGACTTGCATTCTGATAGTCACATGCTGCATATTGGAAATAAGCCTGTAGTGCCAAGAGATGTGTCAGGGGTACAGGAGTTTTAGCACTGAAAGCCTGGTATATATTTGTAGATATGACTGCAAAGATAGATTAGTGCACACATCTATCAAAATTTCAACATCTTTGTCACTTCTGTATAGTTTATTTGAAACAGTGTAGTCTTTATTGTGGAGTGTGAAATACATATTATCTGTACAGATTTAAGATGCTGTGATTTAGTATTTGAGTAGGCTTGTAAATGCAGAACTTGCATAGTGTATTGTAGAAAAATGTGGATCAGTAAATGCTGCATGCAAGATAGGCATATAATTAGAATGTCTTTGTGAGCATCACAGAGCTGTTTGCATTGATGATTGTTGCATTTTCAGTTGCCTCCACTTTTATAATTTATTATTTATTTATTTGCTTTTGTTAACCAGGAAAGTCAACTGGGCTGGTGTGAGCCCATTTTCACTGGAGGCCCGGGGAGAAAAGCTCCAAAAAACAATGTACATAATAAAGAATTTGTTTAGAAAGTTAATAACAGCATTTAACAATATACAAGAGTAACAATATGAGAGTCAGAAGTAACACAGTAACATAGACAATGTATGGCCATATTTTATGGAAGACTTGGATGCTTGGCAAGGTATTCAATATAACAGATTATGATGATCTACACACACACAGTTTTTTACACACCATGTGAAGCAGGATGAGGCACACTGTGCTGTAATTAAGGGAGAGTAAGTACTCAATAGGGAGAGTGAAGAAGAGTATGGGTATCAGAGAGATGAGACAAGTCAGGAATCAGGTTACTGAGGAATTGGGGATGGTGCAAGGGCATAGCCATTGAGAGGAGAGATGTTGGTGAAGTGATTTTTTGAATGATGGGGCATTGTTTATAGTCCAGAGAGAAGGTGGAAAGGCATTCCAGAGTTTAGCTACAGTGAAAGAGTAAAGGTATTGGCCTGCAGGGAGTTTAGGTCTCTTAACTTGGATAAGTGATTGATTTTCAGATCTTAGAGGTCAGTTTGGTTGATAAAGAGTCAGAAGTGAAGCAAGGGCTGGGCATTTGGAGGAATTATAGATACATTTGTGTGCTGTAGATAGTTGTACGTATGTGAGGTGTTGTGGGAGTTCTAGCCAATTCAGGGATTGTAATGAGTAACAGTGATGGGAAGAATGTTTTGCCGTGGTCACAAATTTAGCAATTTTGTTATAGCAGCTCTCCATTTTAGGTTTTACTGAGGATTGCATGTTGGTTAAAACGGGGGCACCATAGAGGAGAGAAGGTAGGAGAAAAGCTTGGGCAAGTGTTTTTCTAGTAGAGAAGTTTAAAAAGTGATCTGAAGTAGGAGATTCATTTGTGGGTGTGGGTGTAGGTATCGCTCCCTCACCCATAATGCCCTGCTCTCCTCACCGACCTCAGATCTAGTTGCGCTGGTGACCAGGTGTGGGATTCAGAGCAGGCTAGCTAAGTCACTATTATATTAATTTGCAGTGTTAAATTTGGAGCCTGCCAGCGGCGCGCTCCTCCTTCGGCCTCCTTGTGCTCTCCTTCCGGCCTCACGGCTCGTGTGCTTCTCACTCGGGACCTGGCTCCTTTGCCCAAGTTGTTCCTTTTGGACATGTCATCACTGCGAGGAGCCCTCCCCTCTGACCCCCCGGAGGAATTGCCCCTCACTTAATGGAGGCAGGAGGCACATCCCCAGTCTCTCACTGAAAGACAATGAATTTGGGAAGGGAAGGCTCCCAAAGATCACCCCGAGGTGGAGACATTTGGAAATATGGACAAAAGGGGACGCAAGAGGGTGTGTCTTCCTCCCACGAGTCCGTGTTCTTGGAGAGGCATTTAGGCGGGCCGTCACCTCTTGGGCCCGTCCCTCCTGCCGGCCCCCCCCCTGACTGGATTTCCTGACCACCCACCAGGACGTGGAGCCAATTCAAACCCGGAGACCGTATGCCAGACCCCTGACTGGCCGTGCGGCTGACCGTGCCCACTGACCGGTAGATGCCATGTTGGCAGCCACCAGAATGGCCACCTCAAGAGAGCCCCTCAGTCCATCCCGGGCAAGAAGTCTCCGGATGATGGACGCTTGTAGAGAGCGGATGTTTAGTTCAGCGACAGCCTTTTCAGTGAGGCTGAACTACACCTAACACATGTGATTAGGATGCAGTAGCGATCTTATCAAGAATCGCTGCATCCCAGCATCATGTCGGAGAGGGATTAGGTGTTGCACCGTGGCCATGGCCCTCTCAGTGTCGGTGACTAACACCTCTGTCGCGATTTGCCGTCCCATGCTCACGGAAGGTGCGCTTCGAGGCATGAGAGCAGGCCCTAGTTAGTAAACGTCAGGCCCTGAAGCTCCATCAGGGAGTTCACCGGAGCCCTTCAAAGTCATTTGCGAAGCGCTCTGCCCTCTGTGGCAAGCCTTTCGCAAAACTGTTAGCGATACTTTGACCCCGGCGGCGGGGGTCTGGAAGGCGCTGTCTGCGTCTGAATCCCCCTCTGTGCCCCATTCCCCAAGATTCTAGGAACCAAAAAGAATCAGAAGAAGATGGTTCGGAGAGGCCCTATTCAATCCCAACAAACTTCCGTGGGTGCCAAAAGATGGGGATCTAAGACCAATATTAGACCTTTCACTCTTTGAAACCTGGCGGTTCCAAGGAGAAGTTCGAATAGTTTACATTACAGTCTGTTCTCCCCTTCTGGAAAATCACTGGATATGCTCTATAGACCTCAAGGGATGCGTACTACCATATATATACTAAGGGACAGGCTCCAGGAGGTTTCTCCGGCTCGGCTGGGAGCCAGTCACTACCAATTCGGTTCCAGTCCTTCCTTCTCACCAGCCCCCCAGTGGTATCACAAGGTATTAGCAGTGGTAGCGGCCACCTGAGGCTTCAGGGGTGCAGATCTTCCCTTACCTGGATGACTGGCTTCTCACCTCCAACAAGGCATCTACTGTTGTGTGAGAGATTCCTTTCTCCATCTAGCTCCCCGTCTGGGCATCCTAATAAATAAAGAAAAATCTAACCAGCCCCAGGTTGTTCACTTTGGCGGTGCAGGTGCTTCTCGCAGCAAAGGTGAGAGAGCCCTTTCTTCCTGCTCACAGAATTCCATTCCCCTCCAGCTCAGTTCCGGCCGGGTCCCACTCCAGTCCAGTTCAGTGAGTTCCTCCTGAGAGCTCTCTCAGTCATGGGCGGCTTAGTGATAGCTCTCTTCCCTCCGCCAAGGTTCAATATCTCTATCTCTTGCTTGCTGGGACCCGCTAGTTCTCATAGTTCTCTTGCTTGCTGCCATGCATCATGCGATCCACAGCACCAGAAGCCCCTCCTGCCACTCTGTCACTCTCCAGATCTCCCACCCTCCAGCCGGGCACTTTCGCCTCCCTTCTGCATCTCGTGACCACGGGGCGGTGCAACCGAGGGGGGGTTGCAGACGGGCCAGCAAGCGGACGTCTGGGAGATGCGTGCCGCGATTCAAAGGCTTTGCTTACTGCATATCAGTCTGTGGTGCGAAGCGCAATAGCCTCCGGTTACATAGCCTGTATTGCAGATTATCAACAGGCAACATGGACAAAAGATACTGGGACAATCAAATCACGATACAGGAAGATGGTCTTACTCTCCAACAAGAGAAACATTCTCTTCCATATTGTGGAGCGAGTTCCACCAACGGCTTTCTCACTCAGTCGGCATTCTCTCTCCCGCCAACATCCTTGGACAAATGTTGTCCCATGGCATTTCTCGCGCGTGGTCTCTCAATGCTCTCTCTGCCTAAGCGCGTCATGCGTCTCCTCAAGGAAGGGAACCTCTTTTTGCGCGATCTTACTCCTCCTCAAATACCCAGAGAGCTTGCTCTTTTAGCTCCTAATACCTCCTCGGAGATTACCCCAAGGCGGCTCTCTGTAAATGCTTTGCCCCAAGCCTCTTTATGGGGACCCTTTTTCCTTCTCATAACCAAGTTGCTTTAGAAGCCTCTCGGTCCCTCCTAGAATGATTCCATCATATGAGTTCTCCTTGGATTCTTTCTGGGACACTTTCCCTTCCTCCCATCCTGAGTCCTCCTTGGATTCTATATATCTCTGACTCCCGATATTCTCCCTCCAGTTCTATCAGGATCCCTGGATGGCACAAATTTGACTGCATCCTTAAGGCAGTTCAATTGGCATCTGGTTCGGTATTTCGTCTCCAGTCCAGTTCATCTGGTGGCAGGCAAAGTCCCTGCCGGAAAGTTTACGCGGTAAGCTACAGTGATGGAAAGCGATTCTCCATTTGCAGTTCCACAGTCAAAGGGTACAGCTAGCGGCAATTTCTCACCACTATATTCAGACTCTGATGTCTGTCTGCCCAGAATTGTGGGTACTACAAGGTACTTTTCTCCGCAGACCCCTCATAAAGCAAGTGGTTCCTCCTTGGGACCTTTCTTTGAATCCTCGAGGCAGCCGCAGCCCTTGAATAGAACCTTCATAGCGGTAGATCTCTGATTTTTTTATCTTTCAAGCCTTTTTTTTAGCCATTTTACCGGCCAGAAGGTTCAGAACTTCAAGCCTTATCCGTCAAGCCTCATTAACGGTCTTTTTCATTACCCGGTTTACCATCGGACCAACCCCGTACTTTCTTCCTAAGGTAACTTCTTTCAAAAATGTTAATCAATCCATTACGCCTCCTGTTTTCTTTCCTAAATATCCAAAACAAAATACCTAAAATTACATTCCTTAGATGTTCTGAGCAACCTTAGATTTGTCTGAACAGGACAGCTGGTGCGACGTCCGACAGTTTCTTTAACTTTCCTTCTTTAAATTGGGTAAATTTATGTCGATAGAGGGTACCAAGTTTTTGGTGTGTTTTTTTGATGGTGTTGTGGATGTGTTGGTCAAAGGTTAAGTTGTTCTAAGGTACGCCAAGTAACTTGGTATGGGAAACTACTTCTAAGGCAGTCTTGTTGGAGTAGAAAATGATGAATTCAGATTTATTAATAGTGGTACTTTTTTTGGGTGTAGTTTAGATGTGATGGTTAAGCTACACTTTTATCTTTGCATTTAAAAAAGCACGTGACACAAAACTTTTTACAAATATGCAAGATGCAGGCATACAAGAAGTTATTCTCCAGAAGTGTTATAAAATTAAATAAAACATACATTCCAAGTGCAGCAGTATTAAAACAGAATAACATTAGAACCAATAAAAAATACACTGGTTGGGATGCCTGGAGCACTGCCTTTTGAGTTCATGGGAGGTGGGGTGGAAGGCAGCAGAAATTGCGTACTTGTGAAAGCATCGGCTTGACAGGTCAATGCTGAATGCATGAGTAGTACAGTCTTTAGACATCTACAACAGATGAGCCATAGAGGAACATTAATGCGGATTTCTATAAGCACATTATTTAGAAAAAGTGAGAATGTCTTTTTTTTTTTTTTTCTCAAAAATTTCTTTATTGAATTTTGATTAATCATACAAACAATGTTAGAAAAATTTACATAGCTTGTAACACATATAACAAAAAACTATATACAATATTTACAAAAGGTAACCAAGGAGAAGGAGAATTTCTTAATTAATGTAATTTTATAGTAGCAGTAATCCACTCATGTATGAGTAATATTCCAAAGATATGCGTCTGGAGTATTTCTCCCTGGGTCTCTGCTGAAAATGAGCTCTGTCCCAGTCTGACTTTCCTGGTAAACAAATGTTAAATAAATAAAATAAATAAATAAATAAATAAATATTGGATTTCCCAATGGTTGGCTTTACTTGATCATGAGGGGTTATGATTATATCATACCATCTGTGGATAAATCCACCATTACCCAAACCCTGTCATGGTTTGCTATAATATAATGTATATTTTTTGCTTGCTAGCTTTATAGTATTTATACCTTGCCCAAGTGTACAATAAAAAAGTACTGTTATCACATTCTGTCTTGTAATGCTACAGGTGATGGAGAGAGATGTAACAAAACTCTGTGTACTTTCAGACTGCAATGGGCTGCATGAGTGTATATCAGTATTGAGTGCATTTCCCTAAGAATATACATATGTGGTCAGTCTCTTCAGTTGTTTTATGTTTAAAGGAGAACTGCACCCACAGACTCAAAAACATGTTTATTTCATCATGGTTTGGTGTTTCCTACATTTTAACACTACTCTGGGACTATTTACAGGTTTTTAAATATTTTTATATGTAATTTCTGAGTCTGACCACATGGGGTCTGGCATTTTGAAATAATTCTGATTGTTTAGTCTGCCTCTAGGTATCCCACAATGCAGTACTTGTTTGTAAAAAAAAATTACATCACGCAAGCCTCTTTCGTCCTAAAGCTCCTGTCACTACATTGATTTTACATGTGTACACTACTGTCTTTCAGTCGTCTTCTGCGTGGAGACATGTGTGAATGGGCGTACCTTTGTTGAAGGTTGTGCATCAGGCCTGGCAAGTCGGTATGTAAAAATCTACTGCCAATCATTAGCGGACCAGAGTTCCACTGTGGCGACCCCTAACCAGGAAAAGCCGAAAGATACAGCAACAACAACAACAACACTGCTGTCTTTCAGTCAATTTTAATTAACATTTCATGCCATTCAATGACTACTTAAAACACAAACCGTGCAAATGCCACTGAATAGACTTTGAAAGTGCTTTTTACTGCTGCTGCTTTTTAGAATGGCTAAAGTGCAGTCTTTTGTAAAGCCTGACTTGTACTACTTTGACTCACCTCCCATCCCCCATTCACACCTAACTTCCCTAGCTGTCAAAGTGCTAAGGGTAATTTGAGCTATTACCTGCTATGACTGACAACTCACAGCAGGATACTCATGTACCGTTTCCTTTTCTAGCCTTTACTTTCTGTATGGGTAGGGGAAGGACCAGAGAGCTGTGACATCACAGCATGGGTGGGTTTTTAGTACGGTCGTAATGATGTCAGTTTGGGGAGGGAATTAGCCAAAAAGCTACCTGTATTCATTGGCCTTGTTGACATTAATGAATTGGAGATGCAGCAAGCTTTTCCAGGGAGGGGTAAAAGTTTTTTGAAAGTGAAACCACCACAGTACAGTAAAGTTACTGTTCTAGTGGAGAGAAACGGTCAATTTGAAATAATTTAAGTGCTGTATTGTTGGACTGTAAATAGGGAGAAAAAGGAGAGAGAAGTTGAGCATTTAATAAGAAGAAAGGTGTCCACCACAGTACAGTAAGGTACTGTTCTAGTGGAGAGAAACAGTCAATTTGAAATAATTTAAGTGCTGTATTGTTGTTTATTCATAGCAGGGACAGTAAATAGTGAGAAAAAGGACAGAGAAGTTGAGCATTTAATAACAGAATCCTTTCATTCTCCTTTAATACCACCGTGTATAGCACTGATTGATCGGTATAACATGAAATGACTTCAGCAGGACCGTGCTCTGTCATTCCAAATTCCCATGATCCATGGTTTACCATAAGACTGTATTCTTAGACCTTTGCTGTTTCCAGTTGTTAGTGAAGTTAAACCCATTTGTAAGCACTGTACTGTTTGTCAGAATGCAGGTGATACCATCCTATACTCATCACCTTACCAGATGTACTTGTTGGCTCAGTGGGCGTTATGAAATGCTGTACTTCTTTCTGGTTTTGGCTACATTCCTGCAACTTATTCCTAAACAACAACAAAAAAAAATAATCTCATGTATTTTTCAGTAGGGTTGTCATTATTTCATCATTATTTTGGCAAGCATGGTGAATTTAAATATTTTAGGTGAGATATCACCAGAAATGATTGACTCACTGAAAGACTATGTGCACATTATTAAGGACTTTGGAAGTATTTGCCTAGTTTATCTCAAACAGTGTAATTAACTTTATAGGAAACTTAAACAGAGCTAAAACATAATTTATTTTAGTAGCCAGGCTGTTCGTAGCCCATTCTTAAACTTCAGTGAGTCAGAATTTATTAACTTTTCAAAATGCATGTTCATTACATTCAAAGTGTCTTATAATAAAATAGGCAGGTTCCATCCATTCACATCACTATACCTCCCGAGAAGCAGTTAAATGGCTGTCTGTGAACATCTAGCCCAGTTTCATGTTATTCATAGACATGAAGCAGTAAATCAAAGTCCAAAAATCCAGTAACAAATATGGTGATATAGCATTTTCTTTTCCGTTTTGTATCCAAAACTTTGAATTTACTTCCTCCTGCAACAAACCTCTGCCCATCCCTCCCTTAGTTTTACCCCATCCACATTCTCACTACTCAAAGCAGTGTGCTCCTGTGGCACCATATAATCACCACAGTGTCCCTGTGTTAATAGGTTACCTCCTTTTTTGATAATCTTTCTTACACCTAGGCACTATAGTCACTTTTCTGCTTTAATGATCAGTCTGCTGTATTCACCTCTTCCCGCTTTTGTTTTTAATTGTGACTGTGTTGGTTATATAACACAAATCTATTATAAGAAACTGTAAAGCTATGCCAGCACTTTGACTTATCCTAAACCCTAAGCACCTCATCACCAATCATGGAAAGTGTGGAAAGACAATCCAGCCATGCCAAGTTTTCAAAACCACTGCATGGCTACTCATCAAGCCAAAAGAATGGTTAGAAAAATAATATTTTGTCAAGAGTTCAAATAAAATGTAACACTAACAGTAAAGCGTCCTGGTACGACATCAACAATTTAAACCCATCCATCTCCTGTACCATAGTATAGCTTGGATGTGTAACAGTAACTGTACAGATAACCTACCTCCGTAATTCAGCACTACACATATTCATTCATAATAGACTGTATAAATGAGTATGACACACATGATTTCCACACCGTATCAGTCAACCGAGTCAAAGAACTATCACTAGCCTCAGGTTACATTCCACCAAACTACCTCCGCATAGCTTCAGACACAATTGCATAGCTTATATCGGTTCCAAAAAGTAGGACTGTCAAAGACTGCTATGGTCCTGTAGTCTGGAAACAATCTCCTCTTCATAAAGGTAGCTCTTCTGTTGAACTGTCTAACTCTAAAGAAGTCCAACCACCACTCTCAAGAATCCTGTAACAAATCCAGTCACATGTAACTTCTTAACCATATAAATGAAAGTAGTCTGCTGTTCTGTACCCAGCTTGGTTTCAGATTAAATCACAGCGGTAAAACAGTGCCTCTCCCTTTCCAAGATCACGTAATCAAGGAGCTAAAGCAGGGAAATTCTGTTGCAGCAATCTTCCTCAGCCTCTCCATAGCCATTAGTACTGCACATCACATAGCTTATTTGGACACATGCTTGGTAAGTGTAGCCTTGGTGGAAGGGCTTTTCACTGCTTCACAAATTATTTTAGTGAAAAAAAATTTCATTGAATTGGCAAAACACCACAACTCTCCCATCTCCCAGTTACTGTACCAGAACCACAATGATCTGTACTGGGTCCCTTACTTTTCATAGTGCCCTTTTAAGCCTAGACATGCATTTCAAATCCCTGACAAGTGCTAGTACCCTTGATAAGTGTAAACAGAGGCTTGGGAGACGAAACATTTACAAGCCGGGGCCTGGGAGATGAACTATTTACAGGCTTCCTGTGCCCATTAGAGACATAGGTGCCAAACCTGGGATGAATTTCCTGTTCCCCATCCACTCTGCTTCACATGAATGGGGATTTTGTTTCTGACAATGCCTATAACCTGTAGTCCTTTAGTGAGAACCTCTGTGACATTCCAGTTTTTGGGATGTGCTGCTTAGATACAAAAACAAAAGGGGGACATTGTTAATGATAGTTCTGAATGATGCTGAATACAGTAAGTACAATGACTTCCTCCTCTAGATGCTATGCCCTTTTTTTTTTTTTGTTTTGCAGCATTGAATGAGTCAATATGATAACTAGAAGGGGTGGATGACTTCCTGAAGGATACTATTATGCATTTCCTGGCATGTAGTTTTAAAGTCTTGAGTTTGTCAGCAGTGCTCTTTTGCCATCATCCATTGCCATCACCTGCCCTTGATGAAAGCAAATTGAGTTGGATCCACTGTTTGGAGGTTCCTATGTTATTATTGATCATTTCTATGATAATTCTTTCCATGACTTTGCATGTGAGACTAGTTATGAACCTATCCCTAAGTCGCCTGATTATCATAGTCTTGGGTCCAAGATTTTAATTTGTACTGTATTCCGGATTTGTGCCTTATTTAATCAACAAACTATTTGTTGTTGGTATATTTCATTTGTCCAGATATGTCACTACCAACATTCTGAAGAAACACAAAAGATAAGACAGAGACAGGGGTCCAAAGCTGCTGATGACTCTCTACTGAGACCCATTTGGAGTGTGGTATGCTGTGAGATGCTTCAACTGTGGAATCTGAGGGTGTATTCAGGGAGACCTAGGACTGAATTTGCTTATGATACTTTGACAGAATTCTGAAATTTCTTCTGTTTCCCTGATGACCAGCATTGGTGAAACTCTGCATACCCAGGATTACTCTGATTATAAAAGAAAACCTGATCGATATTACAGGGTTCCTAACTCTCCAGCATATTATTGGATTGCTTAAACAGAAAATGATGTTGATTTTTACAGGATTTAATGAATTCTGCTGAACAGGTTGGAAAGCATACTTTGCAGTGTGTTTTGATTCACTAGAGGCATCTTGCAGAAGAAGTTCTAAAAATGATGGAGGAAAAAGCTAAATCTATGCAAACTGTATGATTTCCTACAAGAAAACTGGGTACTCATTACCCAGGACAAATGGGGTTTAAATATAGTTTCCCAGGATATAGATTTCACTTCCAAAAGGCTAAATACAACAAATGATGTCCTATCCTGGACCTTTCTATCTTAAACACCTTTTTGGTGATTACAAAATTCAAGATGCTAACTCTTCACCAGTTACACATCCCAATCCATTGCATTTTGCAGGCAAAGAAATATTCAAATATACCCATACCTGGATGATTGTCTAATTCAGGCAGAAAAGTCAGGACATACTTTGAATCATCTGGCATTTGTACAAAAGTGCTAATTTGTCTGTCAACAAATTATATTCCTGCAAATTCTGCAAGCCATGTTAGCTGTACAGAATGGTCTGACAGCCTTCAGACCACATTCTTTCTCCCAGGACATGGTAAGTAGAGACACACAACACCTGTTATATGGCCTCTGCAGACTAGCCATGGCTTCAACATGTTGATATACAAATCCAGAACTACCAACTGGACAAATTCTAGCTTGGAAAGTGGATGCTCTGTCCTTCACCTGGAAAATCTATCAGTTTATGCCTTTCCTCCTCTGAAGATCAAACAGGACAAACCTTGTCACTGCTGGCTCCATGACACCTGCATCCTCATCTTCAAACCCTGAACCTGGTAGCCTGGCTAATTACCTCCTCAGTAAACAAGTGTTGGATGTCATTTTGAGGCCTAGTACTAGAAAATCTTATGCAGATTCTTCAATACTTAACTGAGATGCTTCTCCATTAAAATTCATGCCTCAGCCATTTCAGCTCATTACAACACAGAATCACCCTCTTCTCCCATCCACTGCTCAAGCAGTTCCTCAGGACATTAACATTGTATTGGAAAAACTCACTCTTCCTCCTTTTGAGCCAGCTGCTCCTTTTAGCAATCACTTCAGCAAGAAGGGTATCTGATTTACAGGCCCTCATCTTTCATGTGGACAACCTCCTTCATGCCCAAGGTGGTATCCAGTGTGGCTCTTAATCAGTACATTTATTTGCCAACCTTCTTTTCTAATCCACAGAACAAATTTACTTGGACAGGACTAAACCTCAAAGGAATTCTGAACAACTGCTGGTGGCTTTTGCTGCAGGGGCAGAGGAGAAGCAAACCATTTCTAAATGGATAGGCCATTGCATTCATTTCTGCTATAAGCACCATGGCAAACCTATCCATTCAACCAGGGCTGCATCGCTACCTGGAGTTCTGTACATACTTTCACCAAGCATTACCATTTACCAATTTTCTCTAAATCCAGAGCTGGCTTTGCCACTGCAGTCTTGCAGGGCCTTATAGCTGGTCCTAATGCTATCTAAATTCCTCCTCCCATCCTTAGCTTTGGGAATCTACCCAAATGTAATGACTGCAACAGTGAAACATGAAGAACATAGTACAGTTGTGTACACTTACCATAAATGTAGATGTTCGTGTATTCACTTTTGCAATCCTGGTCACCCTCCCTCCAGCCCCCTGACTTCTTTTGGCTGTACCTCTATTCCTCTTTACTATGATTAAAAGCTTGTTGGTGTATTTGCTTTTTTTGTTGGAGGTATAACCTTGTATATATATATATATATATATATATATATATATATATATATATATATATATATATATATAATTGCTTCCCATTAAGGGGGCACCTGACATCTGGGGCGAGAAAAACTGATGTAATGGCATTGGTTGCATGCTTTATACCCCTGACTACCTGATGTCACAGAAGATGAGACAGCAGCTGATGCAGGACCCAAGACTTTGATAATCAGGCCAACTGAGGGCTACTGCAAGCAGATAACCCAAATGTGATGACTGCAACAGTGAATACACTTGAACATCTACATTTATGGTAAGTGTACACAACTGTACTTTTCCCGGGTCTGTAGATGGCCCACCTTTGTGAGCAAGAAGGACCTGACATCAGCAGCAGCAGTGGCAAAAAGATACTTAAAAAATATGTATATAGTTTGAACATACAGTATTTCATCATCAGCAAAACGACTGCCCCCAGTGTAGAAATCCAAAGACTGCATCCTACACCAAACCCTACCAACCCTCACACAAACACGGTTTCTACCATCCTTCCTTTTATCATCATCATCAACCCACTTATTCCCATATTCTACATGGGGTCAGGGTATCGTGTTAAGTGTCACCATCTCTCTCGATTCAGTGCCACACTCCTGCCTTCTTCGGCATTCATGCCTGACTGTCACAGATCTTGTGTCGCACAATCCATCCACCTCTTTGCTGGATGACCTCGTTCCCATTTACCTTCTTCCTGTCTGTCCCAAATCTTCTTCACTGAATTGTCTTCTGCTTTGTGCACATGTCCAAACCACTGTAATCTGTTTTGTTTGATCTTTTCTGCAGTTGAAGCTACTTTGGCTTCTACTTTTATGTTCTCCTTTCTTCATCTGTCTCAGTGTGCATCCTACCACCCTTTTTAAGCACTTCATTTTTATCACCTCCAGCTTGCTCATTTGCTTTGCCTTTACTGCCTCGGTTCCTGTACCATACAGTAGTACTGGTCGCACCACTGTCATATACACCTTACTTTTCAGATTTTCTGGCATTCTTCTGTCATTCAGTACACCAGAAGACTGTATGCCAGTTGACTGCAGTCCCTCTGATTCTAGCTTTGACCTCTTCATTCAGACTTCCCTTTTCCTCAACCACCCCTACCAGATACTTGAAGCTATTAACCTGTTCCACTATCTTCCCTTCTTTCTCAATTCTCAACTTCTGGTTTCACCAATTGGTTGCCATTACCACTGTCTTACCTGTGCTTAGTTTCATCCCATGTGCCTTCAGTTTTGTATTCCATTCCCCTATCCTTTGCTGACTTTCTTGCTCCAGAGTCTGCCGGAAAAGCCACCTCTTCTTCATTTAACAACTTTGTTGATCTGTCCACTCTGACCTGTTTGCTAATCTAGTCCCATCATCAGTATGAACAGCAGTGGGTTCACAGCTGAATCCTGGTGCACAACCACTTCCACTGGGAACCCCTGAGACCTAACACTGTTTGTACTTAAATCACTGGGTCCTTGTACATAGACTACACTAATTCTACCAGTGTTTCTTGGGCTTCGAACCACCACAATACTGCCCAAATCAGCTTTCTTGGGACCTTGTCATATACTTTCCTGAAGTCTAGGAATGCTCAGTTGGACTCTTTTCCTCATCTGTAGTTTCTTCTCAACTTTTGCACTGCAAACATCAGGTCAGTTGTGCTGCATCCTGATCTGAATCCAAACTGCTCAACTGCACTGTACTACTCTGCATATCCATTTGTCAGTCACATTCTCCAGAACGTTCATGCAATGTGACAAGAGTTTGATGCTTCTGTACTGCCCACAGTTGTGGATGTTCCCTTTGTTCTTGTACAGTGGCAATAGTATGCTTATTCTCCAGTCATCTGGGATATGTCTTTCTTTCCACACTGCTATGAGTACCATGAGGAGCCATTTGTCCCCCATCTCACCCAGCATCTTTATGATATCTGCTGTGACCTCGTCTGAGCCTGCTGCTTTCCCTGACTTCATTTTCCTTAGTGCTGTTCTTACTCCTTCTAGGGTGGGCTGCTCCTCTTCTGTCATCGTAGGCTGTGTCTGGGACAATACAGCCTCTGTGGGGCTAGAAATACTTCTTCCATCTGCCTTTGATATCCTGCGGACCGGTGAGGAAGTTGCTGCTAGCATCCCTTATAAAGGTTGTCTCGACTGTCTTCTTTATCTTTCTGTCTTTGCCTTGCAGCCAGATATAGTTTCTTTGTACCACCTACTGAGTCATTTTCCAGAAGCTGGTAGAGTTCCTCCGATGCCCTGTTCTTTGCTACAGCAACTCCTTTCTTAGCTTCTTTGTTAGCTAACCAGTATTCCTACCTAGCCTAGTCAGCCTTTTCTGTCTCCCACCTTTTCCTGCACACCTCTTTTCTTTTGATGTCTTCATGGACTTCTTCATTCCACTACCAGCTTTCCTTATGTATGTTATTTCCATACCTGACTTGGCCACATATTTGTTCTCTAGCCCTCACACATTCTGTTTTAAGGCACTGCCATTCTTCTTTAACGCCATCTATTTCCTCCTGTTCTTGGGGTGCTAGAGCCATGAGTAATTCCTTTCTCTCCAGTCAACTTCCAGGTCTTCAGCATGGTCTCTGACCTTAGAACCTTCTCGAACCACTGCTTGCAGCTGATTGTGGCAAACAGTGGTTTATGCTGTGGGCTGATTGTTTTGCTGGGGATAACTTTGCAGTCATTAATTCTACCCCAGTGCCCTTTCCTTATTAAGAGGAAGTCTACTTGAGTTGCACGTTGGCTACTCTTGTATGTGATCTTATGACCGTAACCAACACATGATTCAGAAAGAAAGACAATTAAGCCATTTGCCAGACAGAAGTCTAGAATGGCCTCTCCTTTATTCCTCTTGCTCCATCCATGTGGACCCAGGCAATCCACATATCCTGTTCTTTCTGTTCTGATATGTGCAGTCAAGTCCCCCATTAATCAACACCAATTCATGTTGTCCTGCTTTATCTTGTAAGTCCTGCAACTGCTTTCTGAATGTAATTTCTTCCTCACTATCACAACCCTGCTGTGGGGCATATGCTGAGATTGAGTACTGCCCTATTAATACACTGGAGTCTGATTGCCATGACTCTGTCACTAATTCTGTTGATACCTCCTCAGTGCCTTCTGAAGCCTCTCTCACCACAATTCCCACACCATTTCTAGCCTGTCCTCCTCCCTAGTAGACTGTGGATCCCAAGCCAAGTGGCTTCTCTGCACTGCCCTTCCATCTTGTCTCTTGAATACATATGATGTCCAACCTCCTCTGTATCATCATGTCATCCACATCCAAGCTGCTTCCCGTCAGTGAACATACATTAAGTGTAACAATTCTTAGTTCATGTTTGTCAGGTTGATTGGTTTTACATCCTCCTTTCGCTCAACAGTGCTATGCCAGGTAACCCAGGCTGGGCAACTAAACACAGGCCTGCCAGTAGCTTAATTGACCCAGGGCTGCTGGGCTTTATGGTAGGCATGCACTGGCTAATATGGGCACATACACCCCTCCCACTGTTAGCATGGGTTCCTGGAGCAGGTCAGTGTAGGCCTGGTCCTCAGCTCACTTACTACTGGCAAATACCCATGCCTATTTGGCAACATTAGTCAACATACCCGGATCACCTAGAGGCATATTTTACACTGAGTGGCTAGCCCTGCCACCGAGAACAGTCTGTGATGAGTGTTCTCCTATCTTGAGGATATTGGGTACCATAGTAGATAGCCAAAGTGGTTGGTCTATACAACTCTTCCCCATACACACACACATATATATATATATATATATATATATATATATATTTACACATACATATATATATATGCACACATACGCACACATACACACACACACTATATATATATATATATATATATATATATATATATATATATATATATATATATATATATATACATATATACATATATATTCCTTTATGCTTGTCCAATTCTTATTTCTTAACCTTCTAAATCACAAATTATAAAATTAGAATATTGTCATAATAATAATAATACTAGATTTATAGTAAATGTACTATATAGAAGTCATCATTGCCAGGCAGTATGGAAAATCAAACGGCTTGAACTCCAGAACACAATAATGCTCGATCAACTAAAATTTGTACATACTAACCTCTGTAAAAGTGACAAGCACTCACCACTAGTAAACATAGTACAAAGCTACAACCCATTAATACCCTTAAGATCACTGACTAAAATCAGTTTTGTTCAGCCAAATAACACAATAGAGACAGCTTCTCACTCAACTGCCCTTTCCGAACTTGCACATAGGTTCATAGGTTAGTATTAAGCTAACTGCCCTTGCGAGCCATTTTAAGCCTAGCCAATTATCCCTTGTGAGACTCAAACCCTTGTGCTTGTAAGGCAAACACCTTAACCATTAGGCCACCCTCCTAACCCCTGGAACACCATCCCACCATATTTTAAATGTGAGCCAAATACTGCAAAATTTATTGCAACATCAGAATAATTCTTACTCAAAGTCCAAGCATAACGCAAAGTATCATTACACTGGCCACCCAGCACACTCCTGTTGTATTATTAATTAATGCTGCCCCCCCCCCCCACCGAAAATCTCCTCTCCCAAATCCTTCCTAGCCCTTTTCTTGCTCTCTGTTCTCTAAATATTACTCTCTGCAATAACCTCCTCTACTCCTAGTAAATGAATGTAATATCTCAAGTATGCTGTTGCTGTTGTTATCTAATGGAATATATCTATCATATAAACTCAGGTATATATTTTACTCATACTACTACTATGGTCATTGTTATCGGTTTAATACCAGTTTCTTTATAAATGGGATTATATTACTAGACTTCTGTGAATATGTCTACATGTATTGAGCAATTCTTCCCTAGGGTCACACTGAAAAAGCCTTTGTACAGCTCAGAGGGCTGTCTTGGTCATCAAAAGAAAATACATCTTTTGAGTTCCAAGATGGCTGCACACTGAGTAACAGCTTGTTTTTAGCTCTCCCAGTGTGAAATCAGAAACTTAGCAGAGAAGGCCAGTAGACTTGTGTTTATGGGTGAATTTCAGTAACTGCATAGTAAGTACACTGCCTGGATGCCAAGAATAAAGAAATACAGAAGACCTGGAAAAAAGTCAGCTACAAAAAGTGAGGAAGAAGCACTGACTAGAGAGAGTTTTGCAGCTGCTCAGCAAAAAGAAATGCAACCTTCCGACATGACTTCCAGTAACCTACAGGATGATGTAAGACAACTGCATACATACTTGGTTAAAATAAACAAAACACTGATAAAGTATATTAACACAAACAACAAAAGGCTGGAACAAATGGAAGAAGCTTTAAACAGATATTCATATGACATGAAAAAGCTGCAAAAGTCAGAGATCGAAATGAAGTATAGGCTGGCTGAATATGAGACTGCTCAGGAAGAGATGTTTCAAAAAATAACTGGTTGAAGAACATAGTCATACTTTTTCCCAATATAATATGACTAAAATGAATGGATTGCTTTTAAGAATCGTGTAGCTAGGAATGATTTGATCATTAAGCCTTCTGATAAAGGCAACAAAATTATGGCGCTTCATTACACGCAGTATTATAATGTGTATGCAATATTTGAATGATAATTTAACTTATGAAATGTATGCTGTTACTACATATTTGAATGCTATGAAAGATTTTTCTGCATTGATTGAAAAGGGAGTTCGCCTGGGTTATTTTTCCAAGAAGGATTTGGATACCAAATTTAACCTAGACAATTGTAATTTAGCAAATTGTTGTCTTCCTAAGCTACACAAGGATAATATCAATCCCCCGGGGCGTCCTAATGTTTCTGCTGTATATTATATTTTTACATAATGTTCGGCTTTTAGTACATAATTATCTATTACTCCATGTAGAGGGGTTGGACTCCATAAAGACTCATTTGATTTTTTGGATAAGATATCAGCCATCCATTGGAATCAGAATATGTTTTGGATTACTATTGATGTATGTAGCTTGTATACTAATATGAGACACAATGATGGAATACGAGCCTTACAATACTTAGTCCAAGGTCCCATTTTATGGTAGAACTTCGGGTTTGCTACATAATTATTTTAGTTTCAATGAAGTTGTTTACCATCAGTTAAGAGGCACAGCCATGGGGGCACCATTTGTGAATATTTTTATGGCTATGTTTGAGTTGGATTATATATACAAAATGAGTTTGTACAACAGCATGTTTTATTTTATTTCAGATACATTGATGATTTAATTTTTATTTGTGATGAAGGGTTGGACATAGTACCAGTATTTCTCTCTGAATTAAATAATGTGTACAATATTAAATTTGATGGTTTACAATGTGGCACAGAGGTGAATATTTTGGATGTGTACTTATCTGGAATGATAGATGGCTCTGTTGAAACTACAGTTCATCATAAATTTGAGTATGGCAACCAATATTTATTTAGTACTATTTGCCATCTGGCTCATACTATCCAATCTTTACTCTATGGGGAGATGATTAGATTATCCAGGCTTTGTAATAATAAGTTGGATTTACAAAAGCAAATTTGTCAAACTGTGTCTGTGTTTTTACATAGAGGTTATAGTGAGAATTTAATTAAGGCGTCTATTGATAAATTAATACAGTCCCACCTGCCGAGATGTAATAATAGATAAAAAGATGTACTTATTCTAGTAATAATAATTTTCTTGCTGAGGGAGAAAAAATGTTCTTTGTGACTACTTATAATACTCTTAAGCACAAGAGTCTGGGAATTAATAAAACGTTATTGGAAATTTTTACATAGAGATGAACTCCTGCATAGGATTATTTGTAATATACCCTATGTGGCTTATAAGAGAGGACAAAATTTGGGGGATAAATTAGTTAAAGCTTACTTTATTCTACCGGTAGCAAGCCCTTCCAGTTCCCTAATGTCTCTGGGTACCACACCTTGTAATAACTGTAATATATGTTGTCACATAACATTGAGTTTTCCTAGGATTAATGGGAAAATATTTATATCACATAATCATTTTTCATGTGACACAGCAGGTGTAATATAGTGTTTGAAATGTCCCAGCAACCTTTCCTATATTGATGAAATCAAGAGAAAATTTAGAATTCGGTTGCAGGAACACATAAGAGACATTAAGAAATGGAGACTAGAAAGTCCTATAGCATTTCATTTTTTGGAAAAACATCATAATGACAATTTATTACAAACTACAATTTTGGAAGAAGTGTTTATCAGGAAGGGGGTTGAAAGGTTAACATTTTAGTGTATAAAGAAACTGTTTTCATACTGAAGTTTGACACTTTAACACCAAGAGGCTTGAATAGAGAAGTAAATTGGAGAAGTCTGCTTTAAATTTTATTAAAGTGTTTGATTGTTTTACTAATTGATTGCTGATGATGTGTATATACAGGGGAATGTGTCTTCTGTGATTTTGTACTCTTTAAAGGCTATTGTGGCCGAGGCACTAAGTCAGTGTAATAAATTGTGGATCTGATTCCTGCTGGTTTTGGACATGTCCATTTGGTCTGCTGCTGGTTGTATTTATGTTCCAAATAATAATAGAATTAGAGGACAGAGCACGTAGGGAAATCTTGAGATTTTCAGCTATACCAGAGAAGCTGGAAGGAAGAGACTGCATTAAATTCATGAAAGCACAAATAAGCAGCCGGACCGGTATTCCAGAGCAGGATTTATTAGTTGAACGGGCACATTGTGTGTACGCTCCAAATCTAGCTATAAGAAAGCAACCTAGACCTTTAATAGTAAGGATGCAATCCTGCCAGCAGAAAATTTTGGCAGAAGGACAAAATACTAAAAGTAGGTGACAGCAGAATGTTTGTGGAGAATGATTACTTTTAAAAGAGAAGTAAATTCATCCTTCTATTCAGAGAATGCCGAGATGCAGATGTGAAATTCAAACTGCTATATCCAGCTGTCTTCAGGGTATTCTTCCCTGGATGGACAAAATAATTTTTTGATGAAGTGCATACTAAGTAGGAAATACAGAAATTTGTCCAACAAAAACTGAACTGTGAAACAGAAGGAAATTCGACTTCTCGTTCCTTTGGTAATAAAGACCACAGAGAGACTGCACCTGTGAAACCTTTTCCAGTATTTCAAAGGAAAACGTTCAAGAGAAGGAAGGGAGCACCAGAGTTGACCAGTAGAATTGAGAGTATGTTGGAAATGAAGCAGAGACAGGATCTGGGCGATGGAGAAGAACAGTAATATAATCAGTAACTTGATGTGGGATTACAAAGCATTAATTATATTTGTGAAATATGATAGCACAAGGAAATCTGGAAACATTGGACTTCAAAATTTGTTTGCTGAGTGGGGGACTCAAGTATATGCCCTACTTCAGGTCATTAATGTTCAGAAAAATACTTTGGGGAGGGGAAGATGGGGGAGAACGCTAACTGTAATAGTGTTGTATCTGTGTTGCATGCTATTTTTGGGTGTAATGGAGATTGTAAACAGGTGTTTTTATTTTTCTCCCCTCTTCTCTTTTTCTTGTGCAGTTTTGAGAAACATAGGTAATGTAATGATTACCAACAAAGGGGGGCCGCTGGTTAAGGGGGCATGATAGAGTTCAAATTAATGTGCTTCTTTTCATTCTTGTATTGGAAAATGACAGATTAACAACCTTTGTTTTAAAACAGAGAGCAAGTAAATGAAATAAGAATACTGAATATTACAAGGTTGTTTTTCTAGCCCTTGCAAATATCTATACTAAGTAGCTTTTCTGCAGCTTGTCTCCATAAAGACAGTCTGGTACAGAGAAACTGGAGACAGTCTGGTGGAAGGTGATTGGCTGAAGGAAAAAAAAAATAACAGAGAAACTGGCTAGGACATAATGTTCCCAGAAAACAATCCGGGGTTTTCCCATGTATGACAGCTTTAAAGATAATACAAAACCAGGTAGACTTGAAAGTAAACTTCTCTCCGTTTTTTTAAATGCATTGGGGATACTAATATAAACAGGTGCTTTTGTTTTTTTTGTTTTTTTCTTGTTCACCCTTCTCTTTCTTAGTCCAGTTTTGAAAAATGTAGACACTGCATTGAAAAAAAGAATGAGGAGGGGGGTGAGCACAAGGCTCTGGTTAACATAGTATGACAAAATAAAGTCAATGTGCTTTTTCCTATGCTTGAATAGGGAAATGACTGGGTAAAAACCATAGGCATTATCCAGTGACAAGTTTATTACAAAGCATGTAAATGAAAAGGAATATTAAATGCGGTCTTTCTTTCTGATAAACAAGGTACCCTTTGCAGTTCAGTGTCTGGTTTGCATGTCACTAGAAGACAATTTGATAAAGAAAAATGGCTTGGAGAAAGTGTTTACTGAAAGCATTCAAGTGTTTTCTCAACTGGGAAGAGCTAGGGACGGCTTGCACCTGTCACCCCTGGGCTTTCGGATATTGGCAAAGGCTCTTGCTTCCCCCATAGTGCCTTTTTTAGGCAAGGCTCAAAAGACAAACCCACCTCCATAGGTATCACAGGGGATAAGAAACTAAGAGTAATGCTACTCAACGCCAGAAGTCTAAACCTCAAGATGCATGCACTAAAAACTCTCCTTAGCATGGAGAACATCGATATCTGTGCAGTAACAGAAACCTGGTTCAAGGCTCCCGAGAGCACCCCAGCATTACCAGGTTATACCTCATACCATGCTTTTCGGCCCCAAAATTTGGACCGAACCACAAAAGGAGGGGGGAGTATCAATATTCGTCAAAGATACCCACACCTCCAGGTTGGTGGCACAGCACAAAGCATCAGAGACTATCCATGTGCAACTAACGGTGGGTAAAACTGCCTTCCAGTTTATAGCCTGCTACAGACCACCCTCCCAAACCCAGGAACCCCACTCGGCCTTCCTGAGAACACTGGAAAATATGAAGGTCTCTCCAAACACCATTATATTGGGCGACTTCAACTACCCAAACATAGACTGGGAGCATTACTCTAGCTCCAACACCCTAGCCCAAAGGTTCCTAGAATTTATAAACTCAAATGCTATGGAACAACTTGTTACCACTCCCACAAGAGGGGAAAACATACTGGACCTGATCATCACCAACATGGGGACTCTATGCTCCAGACTAGAAGTGTATCCCTCACTGGTAAGATCCAGACCATAAACTAATCTCACTGGATATTCACATCCCGACCCCACCCCCTGCCCAGAAAACCACAGCGAAAAACGTCTCTAAAGCAAATTTCACACTCCTCAAAATCGAGGTGGAATCCTTCAAAGCCCCCGAGCCTGTGGAAAATACGGCCCAGACCACAGAATCCTTTATAAACGCATTCTATGAACACCTTCAGGAATGCATGGATCATGCAATCCCAAATAAAACCAAGACCCAATCCTCCAAAGGCAGACGTCCTGTCTGGTGGACCCCAGCCATAAACAAACTATACAATAGAAGGAGGAAGCTACTACATGATAGAGCAAAATCCCAAAAAGAGAAGGCATCTCTCATCAGTATTAGCAAAAAACTATGGGCACTCATAAAATCGTCTAAGGCCAGCTTCGAGAGAAAAATTGCACAGGACACTAAGGATAATCACAAGGCTTTCTTTAGTTATGTTAGGAACCTGGGTGGGAATTCCCAGATATGCTCAGAATTAGTCCAAAATGACAAAAAATACATCGAACCCACAGACATTGCCAACATCCTAACTGACAGGTCCCACGCAAACTTCTCCCCCCCCCTCCCCACCAAAAGGGCAAATATCTATCCCAGCAGAGTGCTGCCCCCCTGACATCTCAGATGCTCAGGTAAGAGCCGCCCTCTCCAAAGCAAAAAACACAGCATCAATGGGACCAGACGGTGTCCCGGGCTGCGTCCTACATGAACTCCAAGAAGAGCTAAACCCAAACATAAAACTACTGTTCAATCTCAGCCTTACTACAGGATATGTACCCAAAGAGTGGCGTACAGCAACAGTGGTCCCTCTCCACAAAGGTGGTGCCTCAACGGATCCTGGAAACTATCGCCCCATAAGCCTGACTAGCTTGGTCTGCAAAGCTATGGAAAGGATCATCATGGACCTCATAAATAAAGATATTGGGGACCTACAGACACTGGATCCTACCCAGTTCGGCTTTAAGGGCAGATCCTGCCTCTTAAAGGGCAGATCCTGCCTCTTAAACCTGGTCGATTTCTTTGAAACAGTCACCAAGGCCATTGCCGAGGGGAAGGTGGTCCACACAGCCTACCTGGACCTCGCAAAAGCCTTTGATACAATACCCCACTCGGGCATTATAGATAAGCTCACCAGCTTAAATATAAACCCTATGTCACTAGATGGGTTGCAAACTGGCTCAAGGACAGAACCCACATGGTTAGAATTGCTGGAGCCATGTCAGACTCCAAACCAGTTACAAGTGGCGTCCCACAAGGCTCAGTCCTGGGACCTCTCTTGTTCGGTATATATTTCTCAGAGGTACAGGCCAACACGGAAGGACTGTGACTGACCAAGTTCACAGATGACTGCAAACTGGGCGCCATAATCGACTCTCCAGCCGACACAAGCATCCTCCAAAAGGGCCTCATAGAAACAGACAACTGGTGCCAGAGCCATGGCCTCAAGCTAAACGCCAAAAAGTGTATAGTCATCCCCTAACAAAGTGCCCACAAATTACCACATAGGTGGTACCACATAGGTGGTAATCCATTAAGTACAGAAGAAGTAATTAGGGACCTGGGGACCCAAGTTGATAGCAATCTCTCATTTGACAACCACGTGACCAAAGTGGTTAGAAAAACATTTTATATAGCCCACCTAATCATGAAGGGATTCACATCTAGATCAGGGGAGGTCATCGTGCCTCTTTACTCATCCCTCATCAGGCCCATAATTGAGTACAATGCCCCTTTTGGGATGTACCTTACCAGACACCTGCAGCAACTGGAAAGACCCCAAAAGTACCTCACCAAGAGGATCAAAGGGCTCAAACAGATGCCATATGCTGCCCGGTTAAAGAAACTCCAGCTCTACTCAGTGGCATACCGCCTGCTCAGAAGCGATCTGTGCCTGACGTATAAAGCCATGCCCAACCCGGAATTAATGGACATGCTGCACCTCAGAAAATCCAAATCCCATCGAGCTACGTGCTTGAGAGACTTGAACCTCAGCACTGAAATAAATAGGACATGCTGGAGGGACAGATTCATAACCCAGAGGCTCCCTTCACTCTGGAATAAAATCCCAGTCCAGGTTAGGCAGTGTCTCTCATTGACTCTCTTCAAGAGGAATCTTGATGAGTGGATGGGAGATCGTAGGTTTACCCCGGGTATCACTTTTGTGTCACTGTTAGATAGAGGCACAGTATACTAACCTCGAAAAAAGGCATAGCAAAATTAATTTAAAATGGGTGGCGAAAGCCAAACACACTCTGGCTAGGCTTATAAATGCCCTAGGGCAGATAGCCTAGTATGAACCTATGAACCTAAATATAAAGCACAGGCTGTACTATGCATCTTAGCATGACTAACCTTTCTTTTTGGTTAATTTTAGCCTGTCTGTGTAGCTATCAAAGTAGAACTTATGTTCTTATTAGGAAGCAAAAACTTCAATATTTGAAGATGTACATAGTTTTGTGTGTTAGTTCGTAGGTTTTAGGAGGTTTTTTTGAGGGGGGTTGTTTGTTCTGTTTGAGGGCTTTTAAAAAGGCAAAAAGTTGTGTGAGATATGACATAGGCAGAAATGGATATGACATGAAACAACTATATAAAAGACCAAACTGCCGGACAGTATATACATGTAACAAAAAAGTTGGAACTAGACATTTAGCAAAACAGCAGTTATATGTAAAAGTTGGTAATAATAACTGTATAAGAAAATTATGCTTTCTGTAATGTCTTTCAATCTAAATGGTCTTACAGATAAAAATAAAGAAAGCAGTGAACTATATTAAAAAATGTAGAGTGCAAATAGCTATGCTACAGGAGACGCACCTGGTAATAAATGAACATGTAAATTTGATGAAGAAGCTGAATATTTGGGGCAAAGGAAAAGGAGTACTTATTTTAATTGCAAGAGGAACTCCAATAGTGATAGAAGAGAAAAAAAATAATAATGGAAGATACATAGTACTAAGGGGCTACTGGCTAGGAAGGAGGATTACACTGGCATGCATTTACGTCTCCCCTAAAACTGCTATAATGGAGCTTAAAAACATTTTGGGAGAAATAATCAGCTTTCAGCAAGGAATATTATTACAGGTGGAGACTGGAATTTGGTTTGCAACAGTGAAGATGTGTCTGGGGGGCCTAGAAGGGATAATATAACAAGGGAGGGTAGATTTTGAAGAAATTTATGAAAACGTTTGGAATGGAAGAGGTGAATTCAGTACTACGAGTTCGGAGTAAATTTACATATTACTCACCAAGATACAAAAACTGGGCTAGGCTAGATAGATTTTATATCTCACAGGAACACGTGCATTTAATTGAAGGTCTTGAAACGCACCCAATAACTATTTCAGATCATGCACCAATAATAACTAAAATAAAAACGCAAGGTAATGAAATGAAAATGAGACACTGGCGCTTCCCCACCTACCGGTTGAAAAGAGAGGGATTTAAGGAATGGGCTGTGGACTTATTTCAGGAGCTACTAGAGAAGACAGATTTGTTTTCTGAAAACATAGCTAAGGAGTGGGATAAAATTAAAGTGGAGTTTAAAACTAGGTTGGAAATGAAAGAAAGGGAGATATGGCTAAACAGTAACAAGAATTATTTAGAGGGATTGACAAATGTTAAAGTTTTGCAAAATAGGGAAATCTCTTGGAACAAGCAAAGGTGATACTGCAGAATGCTAAACAGAAAATAAGGGATTACCTCATTAATATGCATGAGTTTAGAAAGATTGCTGTTAAGCAACTGTTTTTTGATGATAATTCTAGAGCACAAAAACTTTTAGCACAACAACTCAGGCAACAAAAAGTGGAAAGGGCAGTCACCAAGCTTAGGGAGCCTATAACAAGGAAGAGATAACAAGAGACCCTGTAGAAGTATTAGAAATATTTCGGAAATTTTATGAAAATTTATATAAAGCAGGGAAATATGGAAGTCAGGAAAAGGTACAAATGGAATTGTTTATGGAAGAATTAAATATGACAAAACAAACAAGGAAGGACCACCACAAAATTACGCCACCCAAGAAAGTTATTTTCCTGTGCCACTGTCGAGCAGAGACACAGAAGTGATCCCTGGGGTGTACTTCCTGTTTCACATCCACTCATCAAGATTTTCCTTGGAGTGCTAATGAAGAACTTTGCTTGACATAGATGGGTATTCTGTTCCAGAGTATGGGACGTCTCTGGGACAGGAATCTAGCCCTCCAGCATGTCCTGTGTATTGTGGTGACAAGGTTTAGGTCCCTAGAGCGTGTAGCTCGAAGGGATTGGAATTTCTTTAGGTGTAGCATGTCCAACAGCTCTGGGTTTGACATAGCTTTATATGTTAGAGTAAAGCTGGAGTTTTTTGAGGTGATCAGTGTAGGGCATTTGTTTGAGGCCAGTAATCCTCTTTGAGAGGTACTTCTGTGGCCTTTCCAGCTGCTGCAGATGTCTTGTGAGGTACATTCCAGAAGGGGCATTGTACTCTATAATGGGTCTAATGAGTGTCGAGTAGAGGGGAACAATGACCTCTTTTTTCCTGGATGAGAACCCTTTTTATGATGAGGTGTGCCACGTAGAAGGACTTCCTGACTTCTGTGGCCATCAAAGGAGAGACTACTGTCCATATGGGTTCCAAGGTCTCTTATCACACATTCGGTGTTAAGTAGATTTCTGCCTATGTTTTAGTTCATGGGTACAGAGTTTTTACCACAGGGGATGACAACTGCACTTTTTGCCATTGAGCTTGAGGCCATGGCTCTGACACCAGGCATCTGTCTCAGCGAGGCCCTTCTGTAGGATGTCCACATCATTTGGGGAATTGACTGTGGCTACTAGTTTGTAGTCATCTGCGAACTTCATTAGCTAGAGGCCTTCTGTGTTAGCCTGTACTTCAGAGAAGTAGATACCAAACAGGAGAGGTCCCAGGACGGAACCCTGTGGTACTCCACTTGTCACTGCTTCGAGGTCAGATTTGGAATCTGCAACTTTTACAGTGTGGGTTCTGTCAGTGAGCCAGTTGGCAACCCATCTTCTGACGTAGGGATTTATACCTAGTTTAGTGAGTTTAGCTATAATTCCAGAGTGGGGGATGGTGTCGAAAGCCTTGGCGAGGCCAAGATAGGCTGTGTGAACCACCTTACCCTCATCTACGGCTTTGGTGATTGCCTCAAAGAAGTCGATCAGGTTCAGGAGGCATGATCTGCCTTTCACAAACCCGAACTGGGTGGGATCCAGAGTTTGGAGGTTACCAATGTCTTTGTTTGAGTTCCATGATGATAGGTTCCATGGCTTTGCAGACCAGGCTTGTCAGGTTAATAGGTCGATAGTTCCCGGGATCAGTAGTGGCTCCCCCTGTGTGGAGTGGGATAACTGTTGCTGTGCACCATTCAGTGGGCACAAAGCCTGATGTGAAGCTATTATTGAACATGGTGCTTAAGTGGGGAGCCAGTTCGTTTTGAAGTTTGTGTAAAACGCAGCCTGGGATGTTGTCCGATCCCATGGATGCTGTGTTTTTGGCTTTAGGGAGTGCAGCTTTTACCTGCATAGTTGTGATTACAGGGACTCTGCATTCTTCCTGTATAGATATGGGCCCTTTAGGGGGTGAGGGGGGGGGTAAAGTTGCACTGAACCTGTCTGCCAGGATGTTGGCAATATCAGTTGGTTCTGTAATTTTCGTGCCGTTGTGCTGTAACTCAGCAGATCTGGGTGTTGCCATCGAGATTCTTGACATAGCCATAGCATGCTCTGTGGTTGTCCTTAGAATTAGTGCTGATTTTGTTTTCGTAGCTAGCTTTGGAGGATCTTATAAGGGATCTCAGCTTCTTACTGAGGCTGACCAGGGAGCTCCTCCACTCATGGGATTTTACTCTCTTTTGCAACAGTTTCTTCCTTCTGTTGTACAGTTTGTTTATGGCAGGGAACCACCAGATTAGCTTCCTTTTTTTTGGAGGATAGCGTCTTGGTTCTGTTTGGGATAGCACGATCCATGCACTCGTGTAAGTGCTTATAGAGTGTCTTTGTGTAGGATTCAGCAGTTGTAACTGTATTGTCCATCTGCATGGGTGTCATGAAATTCACCACTTCTGTCTTAAGAAGCATGAAGTTGGCTTTGGAGAAATGTTTTACCAAGGTTTCCTTAATGGGGGGTGGGGGCGGGATGTGGATATCAAGGGTGATTAGCTTATGGTCGGATCGGACCAACGAGGAGTTGACTTCAGGTGTGGAACACCGGTCACACATGTTGGTAATGACTAGGTCTAGGATATTGTTGCCCCTGGTGGGTGTGTGTATAAGTTGATCCAGGGCATTGGAGTTTATGAATTCCAGAAAGCATTGAGCTAAGGAGTTGGTACATGAGTAGTTTTCCCAGTTAATGGTGGGGTAGTTGAAGTTGCCCATTATTAGGGTGTTTGGTTGAACCCTAATATTTTCCAGTACATCAAGAAAAGAGAAGTGGGAATCCTGGGGCATGGTGGGGGATCTGTAGCAAGCTACAGTTTGGATTGCAGTTTTGCTCAGAGTTGGTTGCACTTGGATAACCTTGGATGCATTATGGTGAGCAACTAGCCTGGAGGTGTGGATATACTTAATGAATATGGACACACCTCTGCCTTTGGTGTTTCTTTCCAGGTTACATGGCCGAAAAGTGTGGTATGAGTTATAGCCTGGTACTGCAGGGGTGCTCTCTGGAGCCTTGAACCAGGTCTCAGTCACTGCACAGATATCGATGTTATCCATTTTAAGGAGTGCCACGAGTGAGTGCATTTTGAGATTTAGACTTCTAGCATTGAGTAGCATTACCCTCAGTTTTTGCTTGCCTGTTCCTGTTACGGTGGTGAATTTGTTATTTGAACCTTGCCTAAAAAAGGCACTATAGGGGCAGCAAGAGCCTTAGCCAGTATCCGTAATCCCAGGGGTGACAGGTGCAGGCCGTCTGTGGCAAAGCATTGTGGTTTGTCGACCATGTCATCCCCAGCAGATACTGGATCTCCTTAGAATGACACCAGAAGCTTAGCCAATTGTTGAAGTCAATCATTTTGTCCTTGTACTGCGGTATCATTCTGGGTGATGGCAGAATGCTGCTTAGGCTTCCATGTCTCTTTTTATTTAGTCCAGGGAGGTACGCCTCAGGTCATTCCCACCAACATGGACAATGACAGTGTCATATTTTTATTTGTTATGGAGTGACCTGAGTGTGTGGGTTATGTGGCGGATCCTGGCACCCAACAGGCAGCTGACAGTAACCTTCTCTTTGTTTAGCCTGGTGAGTGGGACATCAGTGTGCCTGACTGTAGAGTCACCTATGACTAGTGTGTTGGGTATGTTGTTTTGCCTTACTGGCTGTGGTTGAGTGGCACACTGAGTCTGTGGGCTATGTGTCATTTGGGTTGTGTTGGTGAATGGAGGTTGCTCGCGTTTCTGCTTTGGAGGTCTCTGTTGCTGAGACAGATTATTATTGAGATTAAATTATTATTAATTATTATTTTTTATTAAGTTATTAATTATTTATTTCATTACTAAACCATGATTATAAAGTGTTTGTCTATAATGGCTAAAAGAATGGCAAAAGTGAATCCATAATTGATAGATATGGATCATTGTGGTTTTGTGGCGGGGAGGCAAACATTTGACAATATTAACAGAACACTTATGATCCAGATAGAAGCAGAATGTAAAAAAGTACCACTTTTATTAGTGGGTCTTGATAAAAAGAAAGCATTTGACAGAGTAGACTTGGACTTCATGAGCAGGGCAATGGAAGCGTTTGCTTTCACTGATACAATTATAGGGTTGATTAGAAGAATATATGAGGGATTGGAGGGTTGGTGGGGTCCTCTCCGATAATTTCTGCTTGAGTAGAGGAACCAGGCAGGGTTGTCCGCTTTACCCTTTGTTGTTTGCATTATATTTAGAACCACTGGCAAAGAAAATAAGGGACTCAGAAATTCAAGGATTTAATTGGTGTGGTAGTCTGGCAAAGCTGGCTCATGATTTGCACATGATATTATTCTATACATGACAAAACCAGAAAGGGACATTACAGTGTTGTGAAACATTTTAAGCAATTTCATATCTTCTCAGAATACAAAATTAATTAAGCTAAACAAAGGCAATAGTTTTAAATTATGTACTCACACACGAATTGGTCCAACAATATCCATATTTATGGGGACATGATAAAATGAAGTATTTAGGAGTATGGATTAGAAATGACTCCGTGGTTGCAGCTAAAGATATGTAGGAAGAGACTAAACACAAGGTAAAACAAAAATTGATAAACTGGAAGTTGTGTTATATGGATATGGATACTAAGATGCAAGCCATTAAAATATTTTTAGTCCCTTTAGTCTTATACACAGGTTAGGCATACTTTTATCAACCAGAGGAGAAATTGTGGACTACCAATTAAAAAAGAGTTGAAGGATTTTATCTGGGAAGGGAAGACAGCAAGGATCAAAAGGTATAAGCTGGTTCTACCAATAGAACAAGGTGGACTAGGATTACCTAATTTGCAGGGATATTTTAGAGCAACACAGTTAAGACTCTTGTACATAGCACAGGCAGGAAACTGTAATTCAGGGTGGAAAGGGATTATGATGACTCTGGGAGGAATTTCAAGAAATAAGGAGAGACTGGGATTTTGGACGCAGACTCTTAATGAGAACAACCAAAATCATACAGTTTTATATTCATAAATAGCAGGGAATATTCTAAGAACCAAACTAATACAAGAATGGAGAAAAGAGATTTTGCCGATAGGGCTGACTGTGGTCAGGGATACAAATAGGCAAGAGGGGGGCTGGAATTTATTGGAGAAAATTGGCAAAGGAACCAAGGTATTGGGAACAAATAACTAGAAAGGGAAAGGTAATAGAATGGGAAGAGGCCAAAAATTTGTTTGGACTGCAGGTTAGAGATTGCCTTCCGTATCAAGTATTGATATCCGAGTATAGGCAAAGGAAAGAAGTAGGGGGCTCCTAAATGAAAGCCCAGCACTGGTAGACTTTTTAATAGAATGTAGAACAGAAGCTGCCATTAAAAAAGGAATAATTAGTAAAGCATATAAAATACTGCATGATAATTACAAGAATCAATCAGAAGAGCTTAGAAAGGATTGGGAAGAGAGACTGGATAAGCAGTTCACAAAGAGAAAATGGGAGTGTGTGAAGGTATGTGAAGGTTGCCAGCCTAGCCAGATAGAATTTTGTAGATAATTCTGTCATTTGTAAATATTAATATAAGCCACAGGCTTGTTCTCTTAAATGGAGGAAAATTGTGTTAAATGTTGAACTTCAAAAATGTAACCACACTGCACTCTGCTGTAGGAAAGCTGATAAGTCAAGCATTGTATAACTGATCTCAAAACTCGGAGCCGAGATGTCTGAATTAAGGAATTCTTCCTATTGTTTTGAGACCAGAGTTAATGGCTAGAATTTACATGTATAATGTCTTTTATTGCTCTGGCTTCCTGACCAGCTGCAAGATCAAATGGGCTGTTACACTAGTTTCTGTTAGCCTGGGAAACAGAGAATAATGATGTAATCTGAAATGAGTCCGTGGTGCTGTGTTATCAATTTAAGGACAGAGAGAGAGAAAATCAGAATCAGAGCATTTTGCTTTTGTTTTCAGAACTGACAACATCGCCAGTACTGCCTTGCTCTATATGTAAGTTTATTTTAGAGCTGTGTTTGCTCTTAGATATAGGTAGGGAATAGTAAGTTTAGACTAGCTATTTTCTGTATTGATGTCAGAACTTTTCTACTGTATTATTTTAAGTGTTTCTCTGTGATCTCTGAACTCTTGATTAGGACTGTGTAGTAAGAGGTATTGTCTTCTGTTCTTATTTATTATTAAATATTTGTAAACCTTTCAAGTGTGGCTGTTTTATGTAGAGATAATTTAAGCTCTAGAGTACATTGTATGTATATAGTGATACTGTCCAAGCCACTCCAAATAAGCCTTGCTGTACTTCGCACTTACTATTTGGATAATAATATTGCACAGTAATAATTAGACACCCTTTGATAAGGAAGGGCCTTATTAGTAGCTGATATTGGTGGTTGGTGGCAAGTGGTACTACCACATAGTCTGGCAGAAGGGGCGTAGCTGGAGAACCTGTGCCAGCCTTCCCCAGGAGTGTCTGTGTGTTTGTATATAACTTGTATCCCAAAGTGTGTGCGTCAGCTACTCAGGCAGGGACACGAAGCACTGGTTGGACAGAAAGGGTGCTGGAGGCTTTAGCTTGACAACTAGGCTGCGATCTGGGCCCTATAGCTGTGCCAGTGGGTAGTCTTATTGGGGATCTATAGAGAAAGGGAGAAACCAGTTCCAGACCGACATTGATCTGTATGTGCTCTTAAGGGAAATTGTACTTTACTGTGTGTGAATTTGTTATTCTTCCCAATGTGGTCGTCTCTCACTGGTGTTAGCGGTGAGGATTGAGGCTCCTTGATTGCTGGGCCAGTGCACGGGTGTCACAGGAGGATATATGTACATCTCTCAGATATGCAACAAAGTCTAGAATATTTAGGATCTTAGCCTGGAAATGTTTACATAGGTAATTTTATACCCCAAGTAGACTCCAAAGAATTTTTCCTCAGGTGGATAGCAAATGCTGGAGGTGTGATGGGCAAGAAAGAGGTATCTGGGAACATATTATCTGGAGGGTGATGAGATAGCAGACTTTTGGGATTCCCTGTTACCTAGACATAGTAAAGCCTTGCTGAATCTAATTATGGTGGCTGCCAAAAAAGCAATTACTAGAAAATGGAATTCAGAGTCTAGGCCAACTTTGCTAGAAGTAGTGAATATAGTAACTGAGATAAAACAACTGGAACTGGGATCTTTAGAAAAGGGAAGGAGCAAGTAACATAGAAAAAAAATGGGAATTGTGGGAAAAGTATATGCAGAGCAGGAATGAGGTTTAAGCGGCAGAATTTGAATGAGCTATATATAATGCTCAACTGCCAATGACTAGAATGTTTTATAAGTGATTAGTAATGTTTACAACTACTTTGTTTTAATGGTGTCCGTGATGTTAACTGTTTACAACTAAAGTGATTTCATTTTGTATGTTTTTAATTTATATAAATGTAAGCTTGCCTTTGTCACATGTGGAAATTTAATAAAGATATTTCTTCTTTGCATCTCTACTTATTTTATCTTACAGCCTCATTCTAGTACTGATCATTACTTGTGTAACAGCTTGCTGAGTTGTTCTGTAATGAAATTACATCATGTTGATACTTGATGCTTTATGCATACTCTAATCCTGCACATATGTATAGTCTTTAATAACTGTTAATGCACCAGTTTCTGATTATTAATTTTCTACTAATTTTTCCCTTTTGGAAAGCAACAAGCTGTGCATTTGAACAGTGACATACATCCATGACAGCAGTACTTAAGGAATCACTAGTTTCTTCTTTGTACACATTTTAGTCATTTTCAAATACTCCCTTTTGTTTAATGCTCCGTTTTTATTTCTACTTAAGTATAGTATTTGTTGTTTGTTATCTTCCAGTTTATGGTGCATTTAACACCGGTGTAAAAGGGCTTTTGGCCAGTTGTGGGCTACTCTGGTAAAACATAGAAGTAAATAAATAAATTAGTTATACTGTTGTCGTGTGAGGTATGTTGCAGGAATAAATAACCTACCCCTTCTGAAACTTAAGCCTTGAAAGGTGCCCGTGTTTGCCTTTTTGTTTTGTTTTTTTTCTGTCTTCCTTTTGTTCTGTCTGAACATTCAAGAGCAGCCCATTCCAGGTTTGCTCTTTCCTATCCTTTTTTGCCTGATCAGTCACAACTATCCATGGTGGCATTTTAAAAGCAGCGTGCCCTCCCTCCTTTAGCCTTTTCATTTCATTTCTTTCTGTTTCACACCCAGTAAGATAGATCTTTGGAACTGTTGTATAAAAAGAAATTACTTGTGTTTATGCAGAGAGTTTTCTACATTGCTGGAATACTAATTCAAGTTTGGCATTAAGTAGTAAGTGTGCTTAACTTTCAGAACTGTTGTCTACTGGTACGTGAAACACTTTTTGATCTCCATATATTGAATGTTGTTTTGTAGAACATACTGTGTAATGTGATCAGTGAAAATCAGACATACATTTTTGCTGCATTTTTTTCTTCATGGTCTAACTTTAAAACCAGTAATTGCTTAGGCAACCATACCCACACTTTAATGTATAATGTTAGGTTGTCCGATATCACCTTCATTTTTGCATATGGGTTCGGAGCCGAACCTCAGCTCCGACTCTGCCGATTTACAAGCTGGAAGACTTCTGGTTGGCACGTGGCTAAACAGGTATCCCATGGTGCACCAGTACAATCCCCAGATCTCATTTGCCGCTTCGAGTTTGGTTGTGCTTCTCTTGGCTCTGGCTAAGTTTTTTTTTTTTTTTTTCAAAATTCTTTATATTCAATGCTTTATTGTATATTTAGTGTTACTAATAGACTAGGCAGTTGTATTGCTTGCCCTTTGTGAGTGCAACTTAGTTTACTAGTTGTTATTGGTATCCTGTGTGCCAGTTAGTTTAGGCGCCATTGCACATTTTTTGATAATAGACAGAGTTTTTGGCGGTTTTCCTCTTTTAGTCAACAGGGGCTCCTGTTGTCGTGTCTGTTGTTATTCTGACCCTTTTTTTTTGGTCATCTTTGGCAGTTAGTTCTGCTAGTTTGACAATGTTTGTTTTTGGCGGGTATCCGCTTGTGAATTTACTAGGATTGCAAGTATACTACCTGTTATTCTTTAAGAATATAGACATTTATTGTGTATTTTCGGTCTCTCTTGTGTGCATGGGCTTTCTCTTCTGGTCTGTTTAAGTTAAAAGACCTAGCTTGACTACACCAGGCTAGGCCCGTTTAAGTTAGAGGACCTAGTCCTCGTGTAACTCCTTCTTAGGGCTAGGCCCGTTTAAGTTAGAGGACCTAGTCCTCGTGTAACTCCTTCTTAGGGCTAGGCCCGTTTAAGTTAGAGGACCTAGTCCTTGTGTAACTCCTTCTTAGGGCTAGGCCCGTTTAAGTTAGAGGACCTAGTCCTTGTGTAACTCCTTCTTAGGGCTAGGCCCGTTTAAGTTAGAGGACCTAGTCCTTGTGTAACTCCTTCTTAGGGCTAGGCCCGTTTTAGTTAGAGGACCTAGTCTTCCTTCTTTTCTCCCTTTCTCCTTTTCATCTCTTTGGGTTGTGTGTGTGTGTAATATGTCCAAAGAAAGTAAGGAGCATAAACCCTCGGGGTTCAAAAAGTGCATGAAATGCTCCCAAAAAATGTCCTTAATGGATGGCCACAGTAGCTGTGTCTACTGCCTAGGGGCCATTCACTTACATGAGTCGTGTTTTTTTGCCATGCTTTCTCTCCCAGAGTGTTACAGGAGAGAAAGAACAAACTCATACTCAAGGGTCTCTTGAAACCATGCTTTGAGGAAGCACTATCCAGTTCTTCGGCTTCCTCTAAGTCTGGGAAATCAAAATCTTCAAAAAGGCCTTCTCTGGCGCCGGCTGGTGTTTCGGAGCCACCTCCTAAACAGTCAAAACAATCCAAATCTGCCTCCTCTACTACTCAGCCTTCGGAGCCGAAGGAGAGCATTATGGTGGTGTCAGAGTTGGTTACATGTTTCGGAACCAATCTCTGAACCTATTGATAAAACAGTTGACACTGTTACTCTGAGCCGGTCTGTAAGCTCCCTACCGGTTTCTCTAACAATTACGTCTCTGGTGCCCCCCAGATCAAGATCCCCAACTATGTCTTCCAGGTTTTCAAAGAGCCTTTCAGAAGATGTGGAGAGGGTAGTGCTGAGACTCCTGGAGTCATCTGCCTTACCAAAATTATTGTTGGCTCCAACTTGGTCTGCTCTGGAGCCACTTGGCCCAGCTTTGCCCTTGTTTGCTATTACTCCTCCGAGCCATTCTTGCCTTTTGGAGCCGGAGTGCTTGGTGCCAGTGGAGGAAATGCCATCTCCAAATCACCTTGTTGCTGCCTTGGAGCCGGGTTCGGCTCCGACACGCTCGGTGTCATCCATCGTATCCAGGGGCCGAAGCTCTCCTGTCGGCACCGACAGGGAGGGTTGGAATCTATCTTCTTCGCTTCTTTGGCCAGGGTGAGCTCGGACCCTGCATCTATATCGAAGCCGACAGCTCTGGTGCCGACCCGCATCTCTTTGGAGCGGGGGAGGTCTTCGGAGCCAGAGAGGTCGGCGTTTGAGATGATGAAGAGCATGCTTTCTCATTCTCCAGCCCCTACCAGTGACATCAGCACTCTTCCCCTGAGAGCACCCAATTCAGTCTCAGCCCCTGCTCTCTCTGGAGACAGCAGAGACCTGCAGCCTCAGGAGCCATCGGCTGGTGGCCCCCACTCTTCCAAGGCTTCCCCGGAATATTCTTCCGAGGAGCCTCCCTGGAAGAGGTTATGTAAGAGGAAACATATTGACTCCCAGGATGAGTCTTTGACATCGGACACTGACCTCGAGGAGTCTAAAGGGTCCCCCAAGTCATCCTCTGATGATGTCTCCTTTGTGGACATTTTAGAGATCCTTAGGCAGACGGGCAACTGACCCACTATTAACCCTTCTGATGAGGAGTCTGTGTACCTGAAGGCTTTCGGGTCTCAACCTTCTGCCTTGTGGGTGTCCCCACCTTTTGACAAACTGATGGATCTAGTTAGTCGAAAGGTGTGGGATACTCCTGACACCGTGGAGCCAGTCCCCAGGAGACCAAATAAGTTCTTGTCTGCCCCTCCTGGTAAAGAGTTCTTGTTCAAGGGCGTTCCTGTAGATGCCATGGTGGTGGCGGCGGCCACAAAGAAAGAGTTAGCGGAGATCTCTTCATTTGTTCATCCACCAAACAAGGAGTCTCGACAGATGGACAGATTTGGGAAGCATATTTTTAGTTCAGCGGCCTTTACCCTTCGATCGCTGAACTATCTCATGCACTTCACTAGATTGCAGAGGGATCTCCTCAAGGAGTTAGGAGATTCCATACAAGGTACGTGTACTGAGGGAGTTCCTGACAAGATTTCTACTCAGTTGTCCCCTTTAAATTCTGTGGTTAACTCCTTCATGCAACTTATCTCTTATGCTGTGGATGGAACGAGTAGAGCAGCGGGTTCAAGAGTTGCCTTGAGTCACCACTCCTAGATGCGCTGATGTAATTTTGCGGAACCGTTTAAGTCTGCTTTCACCAATGCCCTGTTTGATGGTTCTCATTGTTTGGTTCCAAGGTGAAGGATACACTCACTCGGTGTGAGCAAGAAGGAAAGACGCTTTCTGCCTTGAGAGTGCATTTTACTGTCCCTTCCAGACCATACCCCAAGGGTCAAAGGGGGCGGTAAAATGTGGTTCAAGAAGTCCCAGAGGATCTTTCCTGACACACAGGGTGAATCCTCCTTCAGAGGCAGAGGAGGAGGAAACGGCAGACGTCGCCCTAGAGGCAGGGGCGGTCCGCAATACCAACAAGGCCGTGATTCCTTTCGAGGACGGCCTTATCAGCGCTCCTGATGTGGAGCCCGGCTGCGTTTCTCTGGGGCTGGTCGGGGGTCGCATTTCTTTGTACCAAGAAGCCTGGCTAAATATCACCCAAGACAAGTGGGTACAAAGAGTTGTTACCAGAGTCTATATCATACCCTTTTCCCTATCACCGTTTGTTCCCAAAAGGATCCCAGATGTACCACCCAATCACAGGGATCAGGCAACTGTGGAGATCAACAAGTTGCTCGTAAAAAGAGTCATCCAGCCCATCCCAGCAGACCAGATAGGATCCGGAACTTACTCCAGGTTTTTTTTAGTTCCAAAACGAACTGGAGATTGGAGGCCAATATTGGACCTCAGCAGACTGAACGAATCAGTGAAGGACAAGTTTTGGATGGTAACACTGCAGTCTATACTCCCGTTGTTAAGGAAAGACTTTTGTATGTGCTCTCTGGATCTTCAGGACACCTACTACCACATAAAAATGGACAAGGCGTCAAGAAGCCATCTACGCTTCCAGCTGGGAGCCAGTCACTGTCAGTTTTGCTCTCTGCCCTTTGACCTCACCACAGCCCCCAGGGTGTTCACCAAATGCATGGCAGTAGTGACAACTCACCTGAGACGTCAGGGATTCCAGGTGTTTCCGTATTTGGATGACTGGCTCCTGACTGCCCCCACCAGGCATCTACTCCTCCAAAACAAGGACGCCACAAGTCAACTTTGTGCTCAGTTAGGGAGCCCCATAAATTGGAAAAAAATCTGCATTATTGCCCTCTCAATCTGTGATTTTTATAGGTGCAGAGGTAGACACAGTGAACATGACAGCTCGTCTCCCCGCCGAAAGGGCACAGAACGTAATCTCCCAAGTTCAACATTTTCTCCCGTTGCGAAAAGTCAAAGCGAAGTGGGTTCTTCAGCTCCTCGGGACTATGGCTGCCACAATTCTATTAGTACCATTAGCCAGGTTGCACATGAGACTTCTCCAGTGGCTTCTGTTTTCCCAGTGGTCCTTCCAGTCTCTCCCACTGAGTCATCCTATCCTGCTGACGGAATCATGCAAGAAGGACCTTCTTTGGTGGACAGCTTCCAATCAACTGATCACAGGTGCCCCCTTTGTTCCAGCCCAACCCGTTGCCACTGTGACCACGGATGCCTCCCAGATCGGGGGGGGGGGGGCATTATCTCGGCAGGACTGTCCAAGGCACATGGCAAGAACACAAGGCTCATCTGCATATCATTGTTCTGGAGATGAGGGCGGTGCTTCTGGCATTGCAAGCACTTCACGGCCTTCTTCCTCTAGGGACAATTGCGATACAATCAGACAACATTTCAGTGGTTTGGTATATCAACAAACAGGGCGGTACCAGATCTTACCCACTCTGTCAAGAGGCTATGCGAGTTTGGGAATGGGCGATTTCTTCCCAGCGCTTTCTGGTTGCAATGCACATTCCAGGGATGACCAACGTGATAGCCGACAAGCTCAGCCGGTCAATCCTAATGCCTCACGAGTGGTCTTGGAAACGGGAAACAGTGGGTCAGATTTTCCGGAAATGGGGACAAGCCTTGCTATGACATTTTTGCCAGCCCAGTCAATACCAAATGCAGCAGCTATTTTTCCCTCATTCCCCCTCCCGGGGGAGACTCCCAGAGACGCTCTGGCTCACGACTGGCCCATGGCACTTCTGTATGCCTTTCCTTCTATCCCTCTCATTTCCAAAGTGATTCAGAAAGCCAGTCGGCTTGGAAGCAAGTTGATTCTTATTGCTCCTTATTGGCCTCGTAAGGTCTGGTTCCCCTTCCTCGAGCTTCTCCTCCTGGACAATCCTTGGATTCTTGACCCAGCTCCAGATCTATTGACTCACATGTCTGGTTCGCTACACCCCTCAATCCACACCCTCAAATTGAGAGCGTGGCTGCTCCAGTTCCATCCCTAGTCAGGCTTCATGATGTATCATCCTCAGTGTCACATATTCTTATGTCCTCCCATAAACCTTCAGCTAGGAGGCTGTGTGGCAGTAAATGGAAAAGATTTTCTGTTTGGGCACAGAGAATGAATGTAGATCCATACACGGCTTCTACCCCTGTGATTCCGGATTTTCTTACAGAGCTTTTTCAGCAAGGATCGGCCGCTGCTACTATCAGAGTCCAATTGGCGGCGATTTCTCATTTTCACTTAGGGTTTCCAGATACCAATTTAATGTCTCATAAGCTATGCAAGACCTTTTTGAAAGGGGCCACTCTATTGAGACCACCTCTACAAGAAGCAGTGGCTTCTTGGGATTTAAACTTTGTGTTGTCCAAATTGACTTCTTCCCCCCTTTGAACCTTCCCACTCATCTTCTCTAAAATTTTTGTCTTGGAAGACCTTGTCTTTGGTAGCTATCACATCAGCTAGACTGGTATCGGAGCTACAGGCCTTGTCTATTAAGCCACCATATTTGATTTATCACAAGGACAGGGTGTCATTACGTACTAATCCCTCTTTTGTCCCCAAAGTTTGTTCTAATGCTACCTTAAACCAATCAGTAGAACTCCCAGTTTTCTTCCTTAACCATTGTAATGCAGCTGAGTACCGTTTTCATCAGCTAGATGTTCATAGACAACTACGTTTTTATCTACAATGGACTAAGGCTTTCAGTAAGTCAGATCAATTATTCATTTCCTTTTCTGACTCTAGATTGGGCTTGCCAGTTTCTAAAGTGACACTATCTAATTGGATTTCCAGTTGTATAGCCTTTATCTATAGCACGGAGGGCAAACCTTTACCTACAGGATCAAGGCTCATTCTACCAGGTCGCTGTCTACCTCTGCAGCTTTTTAAGCCAGGGTACTACTTGATAATATTTGTGCAGCAGCTACGTGGGCTACCCCTCACACTTTTATTACACATTACAAATTGGATTTGGCATCCAGGGTTAGATTATCCTTTGGCTCCACGGTGCTCAAGAGTATTTTCCAATGAGCCACCCAAGAATAAGGCACTAGGGACGCTGTCCCATATGTAAAAATGAAGGTGAGATCGGGCTACCTAACATAAAGAAGTTATGTACTCACCATAACGTTCCATGTTGGTAGTCCATCTCACCCTTCATTTTTACCAACCCGCCCTCCTGCCCCCATCCTGGAAGATCTGGAAGTAATAATTTGGTTGCCCTTGGTTGGAGACCCTTTAGTATTGGTTGTTTTTATGGTTGTTATTCTGGTGAGCAGCAAACAAGATCTGGGGATTGTACTGGTGCACCATGGGATACCCGCTTAGCCACGAGCCAACCAGAAGTCTTCCAGCTTGTAAATCGACCGAGTCAGAGCCGAGGATCGGCTCCGAACCCATATGTAAAAATGAAGGGTGAGATGGACTACCAACATGGAACGTTATGGTGAGTACATAACTTCTTATTAATGCTGTCATAACACTAAATACCTAAATTCTGTCATTATGTGGGACAAACATTGCTAACTGCAATGAATGTTTCTTGTTAGAGAGGCATAAACTAGCCAAGATTTTTAAATATTGACAGTGTGTGAATATGAATGTGCAGACAAAGTAATTACATTGCATTAAGTAGTGTGTGTAGACAGAGCTTGTTTAGTCTGCTTGAGTCTTAAACATGGCTTAAGACAGCACCTCCTTTTCCATCTCGTTCGTCCAGAAATCCCACAATGCTTTAAAAACCCTGCCTTCATTGGCATTCTGTCTGTGAAAGTGCTTCCTTAGGTCAAGATCAAACTGTGCTCCTTTTAGTTGCTCTTTTATTGTAGTCACATTTCATGTACCCCTTATTGCATTATATACCGTATTTCCCTGTTTCTCATTTTCCTGTGAAAATGGTTACATTCTGCTAGCTTTTCCTTATATGGTGTACCCTGTATTCCTTCCACTGGTTGCTATATTATGCACCCTCTCCGAGTTAGGATCATCTTTTATGCCTTATGATTTGTGTGTGTGTGTGTGTGTGTGTGTGTGTGTGTGTGTGTGTGTGTGTTTATGTAAATATATATATATATATATATATATATATATATATATATATATGTTCATACTAGGCTATCTGCCCTAAGGCATTTATAAGCCTAGCCAGAGTGTTTATGGCTTTCGCCACCCATATTAAATTAATTTTGCTATGCCCTTTTTCAAGGTTAGTATACTGTGCCTCTGTCTAACAGTGACACAGAAGTGATACCCGGGGTAAACCTACGATCTCCCATCCACTCATCAAGATTCCTCTTGAAGAGAGTCAATGAGGGACTCTGCCTAACCTGGACTGGGATTTTATTCCAGAGTGAAGGGAGCCTCTGGGTTATGAATCTGTCCCTCCAGCATGTCCTATTTATTTCAGTGCTGAGGTTCAAGTCCTTCGAGCGTAGCTCGATGGGATTTGGATTTTCTGAGGTGCAGCATGTCCATTAATTCCGGGTTGGACATGGCTTTATCGTCAGGCACAGATCGCCTCTGAGCAGGCGGTATGCCACTGAGTAGAGCTGGAGTTTCTTTAACCGGGCAGCATACGGCATCTGTTTGAGCCCCTTGATCCTCTTGGTGAGGTACTTTTGGGGTCTTTCCAGTTGCTGCAGGTGTCTGGTAAGGTACATCCCAAAAGGGCATTGTACTCAATTATGGGCCTGATGAGGGATGAGTAAAGAGGGACGATGACCGCCAGTGATCTAGATGTGAATCCCTTCATGATTAGGTGGGCTATATAAAATGTTTTTCTAACAACTTTGGCCACGTGGTTGTCAAATGAGAGATTGCTATCAACTTGGGTCCCCAGGTCCCTAATTACTTCTTCTGTACTTAATGGATTACCACCTATGTGGTAATTTGTGGCACTTTTTTTGCCAAAGGGGATGACTATACACTTTTGGCGTTTAGCTTGAGGCCATGGCTCTGGCACCAGTTGTCTGTTTCTATGAGGCCCTTTTGGAGGATGCTTGTGTCGGCTGGAGAGTCTATTATGGCCCAGTTTGCAGTCATCTGAACTTGGTCAGCCACAGTCCTTCCATGTTGGCCTGTACCTCCGAGAAATATATACTGAACAAGAGAGGTCCCAGGACTGAGCCTTGTGGGACGCCACTTGTAACTGGTTTGAAGTCTGACATGGCTCCAGCTATTCTAACCATGTGGGTTCTGTCCTTGAGCCAGTTTGCAACCCATCTAGTGACATAGGGGTTTATATTTAAGCTGGTGAGCTTATCTATAATGCCAGAGTGGGGTATTGTATCAAAGGCTTTTGCGAGGTCCAGGTAGGCTGTGTGGACCACCTTCCCCTTGTCAATGGCCTTGGTGACTGTTTCAAAGAAATCGACCAGGTTCAAGAGGCAGGATCTGCCCTTAACCAAGCATGTGGTTTGTATTTGCTGGCCCCCTCCTTTCTTTGAGTTTTTGTGCTTATCCTTTCCCTAATAACAGCATTTAGAGTATTTTCTTGTGGGAATTTTAGCATGATATCTCTAATTGTGTATTCTGCTCCTTGATTGTCATAACTCAGGTGCAACACTTCATACGTGGATAAGTGGAAGAGCAGCTACAACCTTTTAGACCATTCCTGAAGTCTCCAAAGATCCTTTCCTTCAGGCTTTCTTCACTTCTGCTCCACTCTTCCAACCTTGTCCTCCACAGAGATAGAGGAGATTGTCTTGCCTATCATGTGGTCAGAGACTGATACACTTCAGTACTTGTGGGACACAGTCTGCCATTCTGTTCCCCTGTAAGAGCTCATCGCCCTGTCTCCCCCATTGTCCAAACACATCTTGCCTATCCACACAGTTTTTACACTTTTACTCCTGCAAGGACTCTGTGCTGCAGAAACAAATCAAAGGCTTAGCTGATGGTAGGGTAGGCTGTATCTGCATGTATATCTCCATCTTTCTTGCTGGCCTGGCTATAGTCTGTTTTAAGTTAGTCTTAGTGAAGTTACAGTCTCCAAATCTATGCTTGAGCTCAGTGAACAACTCTATCTGCTCTGGGAATAATGTGTTTTGACTTCTCCCTTTGTACTACCTGCTTTCTCTTTTAATCCTTCCATTTTGCTTTTCTTGAACAGCCCTTGTCTTCTGTTTCCATTTTCAGTCTCATTTTACGGGCATACTACAGCCAGTCTCTGTATTTGCAAAAACCATGGAAGACCAAAACGGTGAAATAATCAACAACCAACCAGTATGCAAAAAAGGTTTATTTTCTCTTGACGTCTCAGCTAAGTGGCCTTCAAGGAGTATGAACGTGTAAAACATACACCTGCCTTAAATATACTAAAATCATGACATAATTGCATCATTAGCAATTACATAATGAAACAATTATACACAATTAAATGAAAACTCTACGATTACACTCTAAACTTAACCAATAGGGAATCAATCTGCTGTATTTCAAAATATATACAGATTCCTTATAAATCTGTTTTTTATATGAATTTCATCATAAAAATCATTTTTGATGCTCCAGTGTAGTGGCTTGTAATCCTTCAACTCTACCCTGATGACAATGTTTAAAATGTTCAGCTATAGGACTTTCCACTTTCCGATTGATTGTCATGTATATGTTCCATTCTTAATACTGTGAAAAAGTTACCTAAAACTAGACATTAGGGAAGTATTACAAATAGTAATAAGTCTAATAATATGCAAATACTATTTTTTGTTACTACTTATAGTGTTTTGAGTTTTAAATTGATAGATTTAGTTAAATGTTATTGTTCCTATCTGGAATCTATTAAAGATTTTTCAGAATGAGGGTGTGGGGTTTCACAGATATCTTATAAAAGAGGTAAACGTATCAAGGCTATTTTGGTTCATGGCAGATTTGTGGCCCCAGTGAATAATATTACAAGTGCTATATGCATTAAAGGCACAGAAAGCTGTGGAAAGTGTAAGTGATATAAATATATAGTTAATTATTTCCCTGTAATTAATGGGATAAGATTTGAAGCTGGAGGATGTTTAATTGTAAAACTCTGGGCATTGTATATGCCCTTAGCTGTCCGTGCCATAAGCTTTATATAGGGGAACATGAAAGACCATTTAAGGTCAGACTTTTGGAACATATACTGATATAATCAATGGAAAGTGCAAAGTCCTATAGCTGAACATGTTAAACATTGTCATCAGGGTAGAATTGAAGTTTTACAAGCCACTATACTGGAGCATATCAAAAATGATTTTTATGATGAAATTCAACTAAAAAACAGGTTATAGTATAAGGAATCTGTATATATTTTGAAATACAACACATTGGTTCCCTATGGGTTAAATTTAGAGTGTAATTAGAGAGTTTTCATTTAATTGTGAATAATTGTTTAATTATGTCATGATTTTAGTATATACAAGGCAGGTGTATTTTTTACATGTTCATACTCCTTGAAGGCTGCTTAGCCGAGACGTCAGAGAAAGACAAAAATAAACCTATTTTTGGATACTGGTTGGTCATTGATTATTTCAGTCTCCGTACTTGTCCTAGTTACCAAAGTCTCTGTAGTTTCCCTAGTTACCTCAGTCTCTGTACTTGCCTTAGTTACCATAAAGAGTCTCTGTACTTGCCCTAGTTACCATAAACAGTCTCTGTACTTGCCCTAGTTACCATGCCCGGTGTGTAAGTACTCCTGATCCTTAGTGACTAAAATGGAGCCTATCCTTCCTTGCACAGCTTCTTGTCTTTTGGAACACTCCTGTAGTGTCCCAACATCACTGTCCACTTCTCTGTAACCCCGTCATGGAGTCCTGAACCTTGTTCTCTCCCTTCATGTACTGCTGGCCCTTGGTATGAATAATATTTATGATAGTGCTGATATACTCCCTGACCCCCCTGCACAGTGCTGCTATCCCTTAGTCCCTGCATTGTCTCTCCTTTAGGCTCTGCTACCAGGGTTTTAGTTACCAAGTCAACCACTTTGCCTGGAGGAACGCCTCTGTTTTTACCAACCTTAATAACTTATTCTTGGGATGGTTAAAACTTCATCTAACTCTTCTTTCACCCTGCCTAACATAATGCACTGTAATTGTTGACCTTTTTCTCACTGTTACCACTTTTGTTTTTACAGAGGTAGTAGCTGAAATTAAAATGAAGTGTAAGATGACTCTAAAAAATAAAACTGTTGAAACAGACAGCAGTCTCTGGCCATACATGTTTAAATGAAATGATTTGTGTTTGTCAAAAAAAAAAACAGTATCATTACTGTGAAAATTGGAGTATTCCAAGTCAAATAAGTAGGTCTTAAGGGCCTTCTGAAATAAGCTAGCGACAAGAACTTCCATGGTAGCAGGTTTAAATGATACAGTAACTGACATGGAAAAGAAAGCATACCAGAATTCCAGCTGCACTCTTAGAGCTGGTGTCAGCCCCATATAGGCTTAGCAAAAGGTCTGTGAGGACCAAGCAACAACATGGAGTACAAGTTGTGCATGGCTAAAAAGTGGACAACTGAAACTTTTATGCACTTATGTAAGAAGCCATTGCAGCCTCTGTATTTGCCAAAATGTTGTCTCTCAGTGCTAGCAGCTATATTTGATACTGTATGGAATGAGCACAGTGAATATTACTGAGAGGGTCTCCACTATGCCTTTGTCATTTTGCACGTTTAACTTCTCTGCTCTTTTTCTTGCCTTGCAGTTTTAAAACGGTAAAAAAGTAATGCTAATACCTCTGATGTTTAGTTGGTCCCTTGTTCTCTTTATCCTTTCTTTAGCTGTGGTATAATGGATTGAGCACTGCCTAAATTGTACTGCTGAAAACCCACAGGCAGAAGCTGACCTCTTCAAGAGCTATTTTTTGTGAAATCTGCAGTGAACACATTGTTAAGCTGTGCAGTCAGGGTAGTAGCCCACATTTTTGAAACTGTACAGGAGCTCCCTGAGTGTAGCCTCTCTTCCTTAGAAATGTAGCCCTCCGAACAGTAGACAGTGCATGTTTCTAGACACAATACCTTTATACCGTTTCACTGCTACTAAAGAAAATAAAAGCTGTTGAACTGACAGGCTTACAAAAAACATATTTACTTATCTTAAACCATTACAAATATTCAATTTTTGTTTAAATTTGAGATCTAATACATGTTTGTGCACAAAATAAATAATTTTGAAAAACTGTATGTTGTAGTATATGTGTTGCCTGGTAGCATCATTGTTTATTGTTAGTGGTTATAGGCCTGGGCAACTACTGTGCAGTGTGCCTTCAGTTTGCTGCTCTAAAAAATTCAGTTTCTCCTCATATGTTTTTGAACAGTTGTGCTCATCTGCAAATTAGCTTGGCTTTATCTGACTAATATATGCATGAGTTAACAAGATTAATGGATAAGTTAAATCCAAGTACGATGTATATTTTACTGTATACCCAAGAACCTTTGAGAAGAGAGAGCTAGTTTCTGAAAATGCAGTCAGACAGCCCAGTGTTCATTTGTTTCAAGTGCATTTAATCCAGGAATATTGTACACAAAAGTATGATGTTCAGGGGCAAAACAGTAGTGTAAGCTTATTAAATATTGATGTACACAAAAGTACCCAAACATGAGAATATAGCAGTGTAGCGGAAATGCAAACATAAATACTGTAAATCTGCCTTAAGTATGTGCTTGCTTATGTTAAGTGCTCTGCTTATGGAGACAGTAGAACCATAAATGTGCAGAGTGGACATAATAAGGAAATAACTGCATTTAATGAGAGGAAATGACAAATCATCGTCCTCTATAATTGTTAGGAGGGATCATTTGGTAACTGAAATACTTCCTGAGTAAAGTGGTGTCTTGGGATTTAGGGCTGTTTAATTAATTATGCTTTAATTCTGTGATGTGTGGTATGTATTTACTTCCCCTGTAACTTGAATGCTGCATAACAACATGGAGAGGCAAGTATGGAATTTTTAAGTAACAATCAAAATCTTACAAGAATGTTTTACTGCATAAAAAGAGCGATTGTAAGTGCACTACAGCTTTGCAGAGATAGGTCAGTAACAGAAAAGAGACTGGCTGAAGGTTTGTGGTTACAATGAATAACCATGGAACTACTCAGAAGTGTTAGAGGCTATTTGCTGTGAAATGTCTGTATTCAAGTGTCTTAAGTCTGGCTAGGAAGAACATTATCAAAGCATCTGGTATCTAGTATTATAGTAAATTAAGAGGCAGATGAGACCTGTCATTATTATTGCGAGAGAGGAGTGAGCATAAGAGGTAAAGATGGGAATGTAAAGAAAGGGAGTCAATGAACAACAGAGCAAGGGGAGGAGGTGGTGAGCAGAGGTTTATTATGCTTTGATGACCGAGAATCTTGGTTAAAAAAAAAAAAAAGAAAAAAAAACAACTGTTTTGTGCTATCTGAACAGTATAGAAATTGAAGGCATATGGAGGCCTTGTTAATGGATGGATAGGGACTGGGCTATTGTGATCATAACTGGATCTTATTGATTAAGTTGACATACTACTATTTGTATCAGAAATGCTGTGCATTTATTTAATTCCACATACATAGTTCTGTTTTCTGTTTTGTTCTGTTTCATCTAGCCTTCCTTGTAATAACTCCTGCTTTGAAGAACTGAAGAAAATGCACACCATTACAGGATATTAAAAGGGACACACAAACATACATATGTCATGTCACTGCTGAATCAGTCTGTTTATTTTCAGAGAAGGAAGTCATAGGTTTAGGATTTCAAGGCAGGACAGACACAGGTAAGGTGAGAGATATAACCGAGTTGTTAGTAGCTGATATGACTTACTGTCACGGTGACTGTATCAAGTATACATAGCCACAGCTGTACTGTCTGCATCACCAAAGCAAAGACTTTATTTATTTCTGACTAGTATGGAGCTTTAGCAAAGAAAGCACAGGCCAGCAAAAAGAAACTCGCAGTCTAGCCCTTTTGTAAACAAGGAGAATATTAATGAAAGCCAGAGTGAGTAACAGTGATTGCCGATGTTCTTAAATGTACCTTAGCACTACAGCATGTAGTACATAAATTCCCGTACAGCACTTTCCCCTATCGGGAAATGCTTTGGTTATGTCATTCATATATAAAATTAGTTCTAAAATTTGTAGATGTTCATCGTGTTTCACTGTTGCAGTCATTACACTTGGGTTATCCTGCTGGCAGGCTACCCGCAGTCGGCCTGAATTCCAAAGTCCTGGTCCGGCGTCGGTTGCTGTTGCCTCTTCCCTGACGTCAGTGCGCCAGGGGTATAAAAGATGCAGCCGACACCATTTTCTTCCGTCTTTCTTGCCGTGCGGTGCCCGAAGCAAAAGCAGTTTGCAAGTGCCGGTCGGCCGACTCCTGAGATTTTCGAAATTGAATTTCAGACCCAAAGTCTTCTATAATGCTAAGTACCCCATTGGGGAAACTTTTTTCTTGCTCCAGACCAATGTCAGAAAAAGTTAACCATTGTATTTCTTGTGGGAAGCAAATACCTCATAAGGATTTTCATTCTTACTGTATTCCTTGCCGAGGCCGTGACCACGACGTTGCTAGTTGTCGGTTTTGTGCTAGATTTAACCAACGCACTGTTAAGCGTCGGTACGATTTTGCTTTTCATTACTTTGGCGGAAGGTTTAACTATATAATGCCGTCGGAACAGCCAATGACCAGAGTTCATAAAAAGCGCAAGGAAAAAGAAAAGGACAGGCATCCGAGGTCCAAAACCGAAGACGAAGCCTCTTCTAGGCCAGTCGCCGGTTCTCAGTGAGGCGCTTTCACAGCCCCTAACACTTGCTACCTCAGAGCCACAGGCTGCTGCCGACTCCCATGTGGAGACAACTAGGCCTCTGGATACTCAAGGTATTGGGCCTTCGGAAACTAATCCCTCAGATGGGTCCGGAGCCGCTGAGCAGGCATCGGCTTCTGAGGGTGTTTTCAGACCTACACACCTTTATATCAAGCCATCTTCAGCATCCAAGACAAAGACTAAAACAGTTTTAAAGACAAGGAAACAAGTACAGCATTCTCCATGACAGACTTCATGCCTAAGAAACAAATGCTCAAAATGGCCGAAGACCTAATTACTTTGATCAGGGGTTCCCATCCCCCTCCTGATAAGAGGCCTAGGCAAGACACTGAATAGGATTCCTCTGATCAGGTTTCCATTTCCTCTGACTCCTCTTCAGAACAGGGATACTCTATTCCTCCCTATGAGGATTCTGATGCAGAAGAATCTATTCCTTCAGCTTCTCCTCCTGAGGATTACTCCTTTGGGGAAACCCTGCATGCCATGAGGGAGCATTTCCACTGGGAGAGCCAAGATTACTCAGATTCTAAGAAAAGGCTCAGAGACTTTCTTTTACTACCTCAGCACAAACCTCTTGCTATTCCACCAGTTCTAGACGTTGTAGATGATGTATTTTCAGAGTCCGGCCTATCTCCCGACTCTTTACCTCCTGCACCTGTTAAGCCAGACAGATACTACAGGGTTCCAGATTCTCATAAATTTCTATATAAAAACCCTGCTGCTGACCCAGAAACTATTTCTCAGGGTCCCAAAGGGGTCAAGGCCGCTACTGCAAAAAAACCCTGTCCCCTCAGATAGAGATTCTAGGGCACTGGACAGATGGGGGGAAAAAAGTTTACACTTCTCCTACCTTGGCTGTAAGGGCTTTAAATTGTCAGTTTCATATGCTTAAATATCAGCAATACTTAATGTCTCTGCTAAAACAGAAAATGTTGACAAATTCTGAATGTTCTGAGAAGAAAGAAATGCAGGATTTATTGCATGCAGCTGAACAAGTGGGAAAACATACTTTGCAATGTGGTTATGATTCACTGGAGGCCACTTGCAGGGCCGCTGTAACAGGTTCTGTCATTAGAAGGCATGATTGGTTAAAGGAACAGACTCTGCCTGATCATGTTAAAGCAAAATTAATGGATGCTTTATTACAGCATGATACTTTGTTTGGTGTTAAGGCAGAAGAGGTGTTGAAGAAAATTGAGGATAAAGCTAAATCTATGCTGACAGTAAAGGATTTCTTACAGGTACAGCCACCCAGATTTAGCAGGAACTGGCCTTCTAAGAACTGGTCCTTTCCCGTGTCCGACAGGCCACAAAGAGGCAGATACAGACGTCCTAGAGGCAGACAACAGCCCCAGGGCTCATACAACACAAACAATGGGGTGCTTCTACCGCCAAAAGCGGTGAAGACAAATCACAGCCATATAGGAAACCGTCCCAATGACTTCCCTCTCCCAATGCCAAGCATTTATCTTTTGGCAGCATCCTTAGGGGGAAAGCTAGCACTTTTTTCACAAAATTGGCACATGATCACCCAGGACAAATGGGTCTTAAATATAGTCTCTCAGGGCTACAGGTTCCACTTTCACACCCTTCCAAAGGCAAAAGGATTGCCAGACCTGCCATACAATCAATGGGCAGAGGCACGAAAACAAGTTTCATCCCTCATGGACATGAGGGCTATTCAGCCAGTGCCACAAGAGCAGGGACAAGGATTTTACTCAAGACTTTTCTTAGTACCAAGAAAGGACAAAACATGGAGACCAATTCTGGACCTGTCTATTCTAAATACTTTTCTGGACGTTCCGAAATTCAAAATGTTGACTCTGCAGCAGTTTCTGCCCATGCTGGGCAAGAAGGCTTGGCTTGTAACTTTGGACCTCAAAGAGGCATACTTGCATGTCCCAATCAGACAATCTTGCAGAGGATACCTCAGATTCATAGCTGGCTCAATGCACTGCCAATTCTCTGCACTGCCCTTTGGCTTATCTACTGCCCCTAAGGTCTTCACAAAATGCCTGGCACCAGTAATTGCATTTTGCAGACAAAGATGAATTTATATATATCCCTACTTGGACAACTGCCTTATTCAAGCAGAAACCAAAGACATTCTACTAAAGCATCTGGTGTTTGTAAAAAGATTACTAATTTGCCTAGGGTACACATTAAACGAAAAGAAATCAAAACTAGTACCCTCTCAAGAGATAATACTCCTGGGTGCAAGCTTAAATACAACTGCCCAGATGGCTTATCTCACGTCAGACAAACAAAGGCAACTGACTTCTTACTTCGAAAGCATGGCAACAAAGACCCCGTTATCTGCAAGCAAAATTCTGCAGGCTCTGGGCTACATGGCATCCTGCATTCTGCTAATTCCATATGCAAGACTGCATATGAGGAAACTACAATGGTATCTAAAAAGTGTTTGGACTCAACATTGCCACAGCCTGGAATCATTAATTTCACTCATTCCCTGCCTACAACAGGAGTTTTGATGGTGGGCACAGGCCTGTTACCACAACAAGGGACAGCCATTCACTTTATCCACAACCAGGCAAACACTAACAACAGATGCATCAGATTATGCCTGGGGGGGCCACATGGCAGGAAAATGTATTCAGGGCACATGGCCCCCAAGCCAAAGGCATCTTCACATCAATCAAAAAGAGATGCTGGCTGTACAAAATGCCCTGACAGCCTTCAAGGACCTACTTCATCCAGGACAGCTGCTGATAAAGACAAGACAACACCACAGTCATGTGGTACATAAGCAGGGGGCACACATTCCTACCCCCCTCTGCAGACAAGCCATGATTTTGTGGAACACAGCATTGACTTACCAAGTACACCTGCAAGCACAATTCCTGCCAGGAAAAGCAAATGCTCTGGCAGACGAACTAAGCAGAAACCTCATGGATCCTCACGAGTGGAAACTAGATCCACAAATCTTCAATATGATAAGGAAATGGGGATGCCCAGACATAGATCTTTTTGCCTCCCCTCGCAACTGCCAACTTCAGAGATTCTGCACAAGGACTTATCACAAACAAGCATGGAAAGAGGATGCTTTGTCATTCAGCTGGAACAACCTTACAGTATATGCCTTTCCTCCACTGCCTCTCCTCCACAAGGTACTCCTAAAGGTCAGACAAGAGAAGCCAGAAATGATACTGATTGCCCCGGATTGGCCACGCCAACACTGGTACCCAATCCTAAGGAGCTTATCTCAAGGCCCAGCCTGCACATTGCCTCAAATTCCTCATTTACTGACCCAACAAAACAATCAGATCCGGCACAGCCAACTCAGAACCCTAAATATAGCTGCATGGCGGATAGTGTAACCATTCAGAATACACCTCTCTCTAAAGATGTTATGGATGTTATTTTGAGGCCAGGAGGCCCAGCACCAGAAAATCTTATGCAGAAAAATGGAAGAGATTCTGTGCTTGGAACCAGGCACAAGGAATTGACACGTTTCTCCAAATATTCCTCAGATTTTACAATATCTAACTGAGATGCTGGACAAAGGCCTGTCCTTCTCATCAATTAAGATCCATGCCTCTGCCATTTCAGCTCATTACAATACAGACCCACCTATTTTTTCACATCCATTGCTTAGGCAGTACCTCAGGGGGGCCAAAAACATAATACCTCCAAGGAGAGCACCAATACCTGCATGGGACCTCAATTTTGTCTTGGAAAAACTCACACTGCCTCCTTTTGAGCCAGTCAATACAGCTGAGATAAAATTCTTATCATGGAAAACAGCTCTGCCCCTAGCAATAACTTCAGCAAGAAGAGTCTCAGAATTACAGGCATTAATGGCTGTGGAACCTTTTATTATCTTCCATCCGGACAGGGTTTCTCTAAGGACAAACCCAACATTTATGCCTAAGGTAGTGTCCAGTGTGGGTCTTAACCAAACCATTCATTTGCCTACTTTTTACCCAAACCCACAGAATAAAGGTGAGAGACTTCTGCATTCTTTGGACATACACAGACAGCTATGCTTCTACTTGGAAGAAAACTAAAGCTTTCAGAAAGACTGAGCAACTTTTACTGGCATATGCTGCAGAATCACAAGGAAAGGCTATCTCAAAGCAGACTATTTCAAAATGGATAGGACACTATTCGTTTCTGCTATTCACAACATGGCAAATCAGTGCCTAAGGGCATTAGACCACATTCTACCAGGGCAGCAGCCACCTCAGCAGCCTTCCTCAGAGGAGTACCAACCAAGGATATTTTGGAGGCTGCAACTTGGACTTCAGTGCACACTTTTACTAAGCACTACTACTTACCTCTTTACTCTAAATCCAGAGCAGGCTTTGCTACTGCTGTTCTGCAGGGCCTTATAGCCACTCCTAATTCTATTTAGACCCAGCCGCCCAACCTCAGCTTTGGGATTCAACCCAAGTGTAATGACTGCAACAGTTAAACACGATGAACATAGTACAGTTGTGTACCTATCATAAATGTAGATGTTCGAGTGTATTCACTGTTGCATTCCAGGTTACCCACCCACCATCCCCCTTTCTTTGCTGGGACTTAGCTATACTTCTCTATTCTGTACAACCTATGTGGTGTATTTGCTTGTAGATGAAGGTATTGTTTATTTTAGTGCATGTTTTTATAAGCAATGTTTTTTTAGCCTACCCTTTTGGGGGCACCTGACATCTGGGGCAAGAAAAACTGAAGAAAATGGCGTCGGCTGCATCTTTTATACCCCTGGCGCACTGACGTCAGAGAAGAGGCGACAGCAACCGACGCCGGACCAGGACTTTGGAATTCAGGCTGAATGCGGGTAGCCTGCCAGCAGGATAACCCAAGTGTAATGACTGCAACAGTGAATACACTCGAACATCTACATTTATGGTAGGTACACAACTGTACATTTCTTTGCACTAACATCACTGAGTGACGTAGCCATAGGCAAAGCATCTGTTGGGCTGATGGCCCACCATGGTGCATGCACAAAAGTTCCCCATTAAAATCTATGGACGTAGCTCACTTCCCCCTGAGGTAGTGTTATAACGGGAAAAGTTAAATTTTTTGGGCTTTGAGTTTACGAAGCTTTAATGGACCAAAAAAGTGAGGAAGGGCAAGCTGGAAAACACATAAGTGTTTGACTCATTGAATGCCATGATGTATATAGAAACCTTGGCAAATCAGTTTAACAGACATGGACTGTTGTGGGACTCCATGCTGGACATCTTACATGACTTGTCACCATAGTAACTGCAACCAATATATATGCTCCCTGTTTGAGCTGGACATGTCAACAAGTAGAATTGTATGTAATCTGTAAACACTGCTACATTACATAGGTCTTTATTCATGGATCTTGGCAGTGAGACATGAGATGGTAGCATAAGTACTTTGTCATATAAAAGTGTTGCTAGGCCGTGTCAGTGTACTTGTACACCAATCAGGGGTAGTTATCATATACTTCAGAGCACTGGGATGGGAGTAGGAGGAGACAACTGAAGTGCCAGTATATAGCAATCATGAAACATTTTTTTCCAGATGACCAGCATGAAAACGAACGACCATGCAGTGACTCAGTTACAGGTGTAAAAAAACTAGGGGGTCTAGTGAAGGAGCTTGAGAAAAGGGTCCTTAGAACAGTTCAGAGTTTCTTTCCTAATGCTAAAAAGAAACTAATACCATAGCAAAAGATAAATGAACATTTGGATTTATTATCCTGAGCCCAAGTGTGGCTGTAAGCAGGAAATAAGGGTTGAACATCTTTGCTCGCCATTTCAGTGACTATAAGCCATAAAAGGTCAGAATTCACAAGCTTTTGTATTCCTAATACTTTTTCACCAGCTTGTTTATGGTGACCTAGATATGTATTTTTGTTTGTTTTTAACAGGTTGCCTTCTGGCTTATTTGTGTACCACTTTTGTTATGTAATTCAGTTTGATTTAGTGGGACATTGCTTCATTTCATTCCAGTCGAAGTCTCCAAGCCTTCTCCTTATGCATACATTGGCGCTATTTGAAGCTTCCAGCTTTGATCTTTTTCATGCATATGGTATGGTATGATTTTTGTCTTGCATTAGTTCACAATGGACTGGACTTGAGGCCTTAGATTCTGTGTGTGTTTCCATCTAACATCGATATGAGCAGTTCCCACTTGTAGGCTGTTGACTAGAAAGTTGCAGATCTTTACAGAGGTGCTTGCTTTGCGATCCATTGCAGTAAACAGTATTACTGTTGCTATTTAATTTTATGCATCACCACACCGTGCATTCCTGAAGAACCTCTGCATCCCTGATGAGGTGTCGTGTATCTTTTAAGGAGGTATTCTGACCAAGGCAGTCACTGGTCTTGGGTTGACAATATTAGCGTTTTACTGCTAGTCATCAGACAACTGTGGCCTTATGCTCCTGATTTTTCTGAACTTAGTACTGGAACTCGATATAAATGGATTGATCCAGCTACTTCTCTGTGGGGCTTCAGTACAACTGTGAGTTTGTGTGTGTGTGTGTGTGTGTGTGTGTGTGTGTGTGTGTGTGTGTGTGTGTGTGTGTGTGTGTGCGCGTGCGTGTGTGTGTTTTGCTGTTGCTTGTGCCTCTTCTTGTTACTGACATTTTTGGACCAACCTTCTATGTACATACCACAGATGGCATTCAGTGACACAGAATAGGGCAGTACATATAATATTGCAAGGAGAAAGCCAAATCCTGATTGGAAACTAGTATGAAGCCTGGCTGCATAAATTACTTCGAAAACCAATAACTGGAACAGCGAACAACTAAAAACCAAAGCCAATCCACTCAGTCTGCTCCAAGTAGACTCACAAAGCACCAGCACTTCGCAGATCCAAGTAAAAACGTATTTTATTATCACACACAATGTAAACAGTTAAGCGCTTTCATCTAATTAAGACTTCATAAGAACTAACCTTGTAATCTAACTGTTCTCCTTTTAAAACAAATATAACATCACATGACATTCCTCCTATTAGTTATTAAAGTGCTAGTGCCTATTATAGTTCCTTCATCTCAATGTAAAACATATGTAACCATATATTGTTGATAAATACAATTATTATACAGTTCCTACACTTAATGTAAAATGTATATCTATTTACATAACAACTAATACATTATTAATAATGTTTGAACTTATCATAAAAATGATAATAAAAACTTCATTTGTACATTAAAAATTATTTAAAAATTTCTGTCATATGCAAGTTCATCTTAGGTATTCTAACCATCTAAAATAGGCTTGATTGATACCTGCTCATTGATTCCAGGGTGTGTAGAGGCATTCAATTTGATTTGCCACCTGACTTCCTTGTCACTAACTTTCTTTTTTATGTCACCACCCCTTGTATTCATTTTTACTACTTCCAAAATTCCAAATTTAAACCCCAAACATTTTTCACTGTCCTTTAGATGTTTCCATAGGGCATTATTACTGTCTTCTTTCTTAATACTATATATGGTCGTGGATCTGTTCCTTTTAAACAAACAGGTCATACCCACATAAAAACATGGACATTCATTACAGGTGGCCAAATAAACTAAGTTGGTTGTCCTACAATTCCCCCTCTGATAATATATTCTAGTTTTATTGTAGTTGGACAGCATAATTTCATTCTTTCCTACAATATACTTACATTGTTTACAGGTACCACACTTAATGGTACCACATCTCGCTAGTAAATCTGAATGCTTGTCAACTTTCCTTTCCAACAATGCCTTCATGTTGTTCCCCCTTCTAGAAACAAAATGTGGCTCATGCCCCACAATTTTATATACCCTATCATCCACTTTCAAAGTGTTCCAATTATGTTGGATTTTGGACTCTCTTGATGAGTTACCTTCAATTTTCTCCCCCCGAAGAGATGAAATCAGGGGGCTTCAGTCCAAAATGGCAATTATGCGAGGAGAGCTTGCAAGGTTGATTGACCTGATGACACAACCTAACCCTACAGTCGGTAACATCAGGTCTGTGACGCCCGACGCTGTGAGGGGGGCATGGAATGGAGAAGGAAGGGAGGAAGGGAGGAGCGATGAGCCGCGATGTGGAGGAGGTTCCAGCTCTTTATGGATCTCCCATGAGGACAATTCCATGCTTAGAAATGTGTCCGGAGGTGAAAGGAACGGATCGGAGGTGGACTTTATTTAAATCTGGTGCGACCCGAAGAAACAGTTTCCTAAGAGACCTACCTATATGGTTACATATGTTTTACATTGAGATGAAGGAACTATAATAGGCACTAGCACTTTAATAACTAATAGGAGGAATGTCATGTGATGTTATATTTGTTTTAAAAGGAGAACAGTTAGATTACAAGGTTAGTTCTGATGAAGTCTTAATTAGATGAAAGCGCTTAACTGTTTACATTGTGTGTGATAATAAAATAAGTTTTTACTTGGATCTGCGAAGTGCTGGTGCTTTGTGAGTCTACTTGGAACAGACTGAGTGGATTGGCTCTGCATAAATTACTTGTTACGAAGCTCAAATGAACCAGCTGGTGCACAATGCGTGTGCAAACGTGCTGTACGGTGTAACTAAATAGTCTTATGAAAATGTGCTGCATTCCATTTAGAGACTAGGGAGCACATTGTTTTGGTCATACCACTCTGGTCCATATTCATCGGACTACAATGTACAAGTGAGTACTGGTATTGTACAGTATGTAAAGGTTTGTCAGTCCAGCTTTTGGGGTCTCTGGTTCATTTGAGTGAATGGAGTGAGAATGCAATGAACCGAGTTGAATTTTTGCTTATTTGAACTGCAGTTGTACTTTGTAGTGGGAATTCGGGCAGTTTTTTCCTTTGCTGCTGTATTTGCCCTATCTTTGCTGCTTGATCAATAACTCACTATGTTTAAGTAAGGGAGGCTTCCCAGTTCAGTTCTTGACTGGGTTGCTTTTGTGCGGAGTTGTCCACGTGGGTTTCCTCCAGGTGCTCTGTTTTCCTCCCACATTCCAAAGACATGCAGTAGGTGGGTTGGATACTCTAAATTGGCCATAGGTGTGTGTGTGTGTGTGTGTGTGTGTGTGTGTGTGTGTGTGTGTGTTGTGGAAGAACTACTGGGGTGATGTAAACCTCAGCTTTAGATTGTCACTGTTGAAGTGACACCCTGACCCCATGTGCAAAAATGGAGAAAAACAAGGGTTGTGGATGGATGGATTTTCTGTCACTCTTGAAAGTATTTCTTCGTTGCAGTCTGTATCCTCAGCAGCTCAGAATGCATGCCTGTCAGGAAATGCTGACTGTATCTGACCATTCTCACCACCACCACAAATTTCATAATCTGGGCATATATAGCTAGACCCCCCCATGTAGTGGGCTTCACACCCTCCTTACTTATCTAACTCCATTGTTACAGTTGCACAACTGCAGGGGAAAAAAGAAAATCATGAACAATTAATTGCTAATACCACACAAATATAAACCACACTGGCAGTCTTTGAAAATGTGAATGGGGTTTTCCAAACGGCAACAAAAAAAGGCAAGTTAAAACTGTAGTTTATATTCTTCTAAATGCAGGTAAACTACAGCTGTAATGATGCATTGAGAAAATGTAGAAACTAGTACATATAAAAATGCAAGAGAATAGCACAATTGTTTTTTCTGTGTGCTTCAATTTTGGGGTTGATTAATGGGAAGAAAAAGCAGCTTGTGACGAAGAAAAACTTGTCATTTGGGTGGAACTGACCCCTGATTTTAGACTAGATATTGGTACTTTCCACTGTAGCCATCCTGTTTCATCTTTTTCTTGCTTTTAGCAAGCTTCACACAATTACTTTTTTCCCATACCCATCACTAATATGGCTGTCTTTATCTGTTCAAGCACTGCTTGTTTAGATTACCCATTATCTGTTTATCTTTAGCCCCCTGTTCCCCCTACACACCCACCAACCACATTACGTGCATTCTTTCTGTTTGTGTACAGGTAGCTACAAAGAATCCAGTCAGGCAGTGAAGTAAGCAAAATTTGTAAAAAGGCACGTCTTAGTACCAGATTGGTCAGCAGTGTTTTGGGAACATGTTAAACCAATAACCAGTTTCTTGTTTTGTGTTTGTGATGGCCATTTTCTTTCTGTTTTGTGGTGTCAGATGAAATTCGGTATAGCATAAAGTTAAAAATATCTAAGAATGTAAGCAAATCACATGCATGCACTTTTTGCTTCAGTGTGAGCGATCTTTAATATGTGAAATGAGGATGTTAATGGGTGTAGAACATTTCAGAAGTAGGTGCTGTCATACAGATGTGAGAGAAGAGAAGCAGGTTGATGCACATGCTGTGCTTTCCAAAGGAGAGTGTTTGATAAGGTAGAAGGAAAAGTGGGAGCCTTCAAGCTTTAGTGATAAAAAGACATGAGTAAGCCTCATGAAAAGGACACGGTGAATTCTTTCATGACACTGCGTAAGTGCTTAGTGATGTATTACTTGAATTATTTGAGTTATCCAGTGTGGAGAATAAACACAACCGTTTCAAGTACAAAATTTAATGCAAGCAAGTGTTGTAAAGTACTGGGTAATAACTTGGCTGTTGAAGTGACTCCCAAACTATATAGAGTGCTGCTTTTGAGGGATGTTTACTCTGTCTGCTAGACATCTTAACTATGGAAATTAAACTGCTGGTTAGAAAACATTTAGGCGTGTATGATCCTTGTTAATTAACAGAGTATTTGCTTTAGTATTTGAAAACAAGTACGTTTGGAAGTTAAATTGGTTCATATACAGCTGTTCTAAAGTCAGTAACTGATTATAAACTCAGGAAAATTGCTAGGAAAACACAACTGGCAATAAACAACTATTTATTTAAGCGCTTTTTGTCTTTCAAAATAGAGAGACTTCTTCAGATAAGTGCAACAACTCATACAATTTAAATAATCCTTTCATACAATCTTGTGGTTCAAGACTGGCCAATGGTTAAAAAAAAAACACTTATCACATGATCCCTGCTTTCACATACAAATCCCACCATCCCTTAAATTTTCCTAACAACACAAACTATTTAATCCTTAATGGCCTGTATGCTTATGTCCAACTTATAGTTGCCTAAAAGTTTGACTGTTTATAAAACTTTTGACCATAATAACGTCAACATGCAAATGCACACACACACACACACACACACACACACACATATATATATATATATATATATATATATATATATATATATATATATATATATATAAAGATAAAATAAGTTTGTTATCGATAATGTTTTTATCATTATCCAACCAGCCATATGTATCTAAATTATACAAGGTTGCTTTTTGTGTTATATTAAGCTAATTTTTTAAAAATAATAACACATACTTAAATAAAATAACAGTCCTTCACATGAATTAAACATTCATCTAAAAGCTAACAATAAAACAGCTTTAGGCTTCACTCACCCTTATCTCTCAAGGCTTTTCAATTTCAAGATGCACAATATAGAAAAAAAACTCATTCAAACCGGGAAAATGGCAAGCATCCGTTCGCAGTTGCCACCTCAGTTCAAGCCTTTCTAGTAAAAGTCATTGGGGGCCACCTCTCTCATCCAAGTTGACACTGTCAATAGCTCTAAATTTAAAATTATGGTCAGGGTATGCGTCCACATGATGGGCCAAGGCACTTTCCTTTTTTAGTCTGCTGATATACTAGATATGCTCGTAAACTCTTTCTCTCAGCCTACGATCGGTCGTCCCTATATAGAAGGCCGGGCATTGTTGGCACTGTACCATGCACACGACTGCTCTACTCTGACAATTCAACTTGGATTGGGTCACATACTTTTGACCTCTTAAAGTAAAGCATTGGCCTGTATCCATGTACTTGCAATAATTGTACATGTTACATTTAAACATGCCTTTTCGAGTACTGGGGCCTCTGAGTTTCTTTTGTAATATGCTTTTCAAATTCTGCCCATGTTGAAAGACTATTCTCGGTGGTTCCTGAAATTTTTGTCTTAACACAGTATCATTCACTATCAGTGACCAATTCTTATTAATGATAGAATAAATAGCCAGAGCATTGATACTGTATCTAGTGATAAGTGCGCTTGTACTATACATCCTTGTCTGGACCGCAATAATGCTGTCCTGTTCACTGCCAACCACTGACATGTCCTTAATGTATAAAATTGGTTTAAGGGAACCAAAAGCTCTTTTACATTGGACTTCCCTAATCAACTCATTAATCAATGGCTCTGGATAACATCTTTTCAAGTTGTCCCTTAACGACTGATCGTTTTTGATGTAAAGGATGACAACTACTAAAATGAAGGAATGCATTAGAGTATGTCTCTCTTCGGAAAATGTTAGCACAGTAACATTTATTCACCATATCCTTCCTTAAATCAACATCCAAGTAAGCTATTTGGTTAGTGCTAAAAGTGGATGTAAATGTGAAAAACTGGGTGGTATTATTGAAATAGGATATCCTATCCACAGCATCTTTTTCATTCCCATCAAAAATCGGTAACTGATTATCTCAGATTAACTTGTGTTAAAAAGATTGTTGCACTTGGAGTATACAATGCACAGCTGTTTGGTGGACATGTCAGGAGATTCCATGAGAGCCGGAGAATGGAGGGAAACAAGAAAGGCTGTGATAGACATGGCAAGCTGTGTTGTGTAGAAAGGTGGTTTCACTGGGGCTCCATTGTATTTGATTATCCAACAAAAGTTTCAGAAATTAAAACTTTCATATTTTCAGTTTAAGGTTGAAGTTGTCATGTTACGTCATGTCATGTTATGAAAGAGAATTAGCTGAGTGATATATTTTTAAATCTTTTTATTGGCCTTAACACATCACAGTCTTCAGAAAACAACATTGAATATCTGAGGCAACCTGCTTATAGCTGGAAATTACACAGTTCTTATCAGCAAAAAAAAAATCACAGCCTTTCCTCTTAATACCACTCTCCTTTATTTTGCAATGTTGTAGTACACAGCATAATTTCCTGTTAGTGTCTCACTACCAGAGCATTTCCTCATGAAATATAAGATAAGCTGAGCTCATCTTGTTTATAACAGTTAGATCACTTATCTGTAAATTGCAGGTATTAATGACTGCATCTTATCAAAGGCAGCACACAAAGTGTCATCTGTATCCCATAACTTTAACATATCCCATGTATTCATTCCACAGTGCTCATAATCATAATAAATATTCTCTGCTGATTTCCTTAAGTGTGTTTACTTTTACACTTCTCCTTTTAGCCAACCCCTCATGTTGTGATACTTTCTTTTAACAGGTGCTTCCTTCTAGTACCCTCTAGACTGTCTACTGGGTGTACAAGCAACCATGACTGACCTAATGCCCTCAGACTGTATAATGCTGTAAACCCTTCCTTGTCTTCTGTTACTCCCCCTCTTTTACTTTTTATTGGCTTTTCAAAAAAAATTAAGTTATCCTTTTCCCAAAATATGTGCAGTATGTTTCATTACCTCCATAATCATTACACAGTATTGTTGGCAACAGTGCAGGTCAGATGCACCCAACAACCCAACCAGCTATAATCGGTTTTATTTACAACAAATGTTTGAAAAAAACATCAGTGTAAAATACATCTTAATTTCTGTGGCATATTTTCATTCTAAGCATAACATTTAAGGCAAATTAGCACTACTGGCTCCCGGACATGCACTTAAACTACTTCACTCTTAATTGTTATTCCACATCTTTACTCAAGCTATTTGTTCTCTTTCCTTTTAAACTATTATTGTAACCTTCGTAATAATCATCTTTCCTAAAAAATGCATTACATTATGTAATGCTAACTCCAACTTCTTTGTTTCTCTAGTTAACAATATAAACTGTATTCATTTCATATCCTTAAAAGCATCCATAATATTAACAAGGCTTGTTTCTCCGTCATTTAACATCTTTTCTCATTCACAAGTGCATGACTAACACAAACATAGGACAGTACTAGGCAAATGATTACAAGGACCTGTAGCCATCCATATACACCTCTCAGCAGGCAAGGTCAGTGATTCCCTGAAAGATTCTAACTAAAACTTACTGTTTTAACTATATGTGGACATGTTCAGTTTCACGCCTGATGGAGTCCCCATGTTTTGAAGTAATTTATTAAAATAGTAGTAGTCCCAAATCACAGTAAGTATAACTGTTTTTACAGTTTTGTTTGTTCTTTTATGGCTTACTTAGGAAACTTAACACAGGTTTTCTGTTCAATATTTTCATTTGGTAATTTTCTGTTCATCTCTGTCTCTGTACTTTTCTTTCCTCTCTGTCCTGAACTGCTGTTACCTCGGACTCCTCCTCCTGCTAGGTATGTTGTGATCTTCTCAATCATGCAGAACTTTACATTTGATCAACATTTAAGGGATTACTTGATCTGGCTTTGCTCACCTAAGGGGAGGTGGGGAAAAACATATGTCAAGTAGCAGTGTTAGTTGGATTAGGTATGATTTTCTTCTTGCTTTGTATAATCCAAATTGCATGTATAATGCCCATCTGGTTTGCTGCCCCCCCACACACACACACAGATAGCCCTCCATTAAAATACACAATATAATAAGAATAGACATCTCTACTCTGTCATGTCTTCGGGAGGGACTGTATTTGCATTTGCATGCCTGTAGGAGGAGTACTTTTTCTTTGGACAAATGCTGGACCATGAACTTTGCTGCAGTTCCAGCTACTGAGTGGTTCTTGCCGAAGTATGAACTCCATTTAGATACAGCAGTTGCTGGTATGCTAGTGTTCTTGGAATTAATTTAAAATATTTAAGTGATATGTGTAGTCCTATTTTTTTCCCCCACAATTGTTTAAGGTCTCCCAATCCCCCCAAGACTTGGTCAACCCTTTCATTCTCCCCACGAGGTGAAAGCCAGACCCCTTCATTCCCCAGCTGAGATGAGAGCCCTACAGCACATTTGTTGTATGATTTAAGATAAGACCCTTTCCAATCCCATTTGCACCCCTCAAGGTACAAGTCAGATTCTGTGACATTTCCTCACCTAACTATCCTTGTGGCAGCTGTGACTTTCACAGTCTGTGCTTTCTAGGAGGAGATGTTTGTATCATACAAGTTAAGTAACCTTGGCTATGCTGCAGTGCAGTTAACCAGGTGGTATTTGAGGCAGAAGTGGTGTCTCCACACTCCTGTTGTGGTAAGCAGTGCAGTAGGTTATCACCCCCCCCCCCCCGGTGGGTATTTTGACATCAGATATTTATTCTACCTTGTTTGCTTCTTTCAACTTCTCATGATGCTGATTGAAAGGAAGTCACTTGGAACAAAAATAGCTACACACAGTATTTCCAGATGCAGCTCTCTGCATCAAGCACAATTTCCGTTAAGAGCACACAGGGAATGCACTCAACCCAGAATCTGGGTTTCTGTCTATCTCTCCTAAGGTCCCCAGTAAGGCTGCCCACAGGCACAGCTGTAGAGTTAAGCCCTCAGCCGAGTGTCCAAGCGAAGTCTTCCAGCACCCTCTCTGTGAAACCAGTGCTTCGTGTCCTTAAGTTTTGATTTTCATACACACACCTGGGAAAAGTTGGCACAGATTTACTAGCTATGCCCCTCTGCCCAGACTATAAGGTAGTTACTGCCACCAGACACTCCAAAGCCAACTACTTTAAAGCTCTTACAAGGATACCCAGTTATACTGAGTGAAATTAATATTAATACAAATGGTAAGGTTGACCAAACAGCCAGGCTTTCAGGAGTGTCCACATTGTCAGCAATAGATACAAGTCCTCTCAAAGATTAAAATAGTTTCTGAAGGACCAGCTACAGTGAAAAGTTTAAATATACTTAATAAACAATAAAAGGACATGAAAATGCTACATACCTATTTACAGTAAACACCAGAGCTTCAATCACAGGAAATATTTAAAAATAACACTGTTGGAAAGATTCACAGTGTTACAGAAAAACAATACTTAACTATTCTCACTATATTTTCTTGACTGATCTAGAGAATTACTGATGTGATGTCCTATCTCGCCTTCATTCTTACTTGTTTGGGTTCGATCGGATCTGTCTCAGCTTTACTTTTCAAGCTTGAGGCTGTCTGCCAGCTCGTGGCTAAAATCCCTATCCCAGCATGCACCAGAACATTCTCCAGATCTCGTTTGCCACTAAACAAGATCGGGTGTTTGTCTGCTAGCTCTGGCTAAGTGTTATTTTTCTTTAACTTGCTTGGCTTATCAAAGTTGTGGATTTTTTTTTTGGTGTTTACCTTAAATTGTGTTTATAACTAGGTAAGTATTTTTTGCCGCTATTGTTGTGTTTTGCAATTGGCTGTCTTTCTTTAGGCCTTGTTGTCCCTCTCCCAGTGCTTTTTACTGTTAAATAGCCCGTTTAAGTTGGAGGGCTGTTTCACTTCTCCCTGTAGCTTGAACCGTTTAAATTAGAGGCTCTAGTTTTAGTTATATTTTAAAAAAATTAATAAAAAAGGAGTTTCTGTTCTGTTTCTTTTCCTGTAGTTTTTTTCCTCAAAATGTTTGGCAAGGATTCAAAACCAGTGGATTTCACAAATGTGATGATTGTAGAAAGAAAATGCTGTCCATCTCCAGGAGTCGTGCTGTATTTGTCATGCTTTCGATAATAGAGTGCTCCTGGATAGAAAAAAACTAATACTGAAAGGACTTTTAAAAACCCCCTTCTCAGAGGCACTGGAAGAAGGTCCGGGTTCATCCAAATCTGACAAGTCTCTCTCCTCAAAGTCTGACAAATCCGGAAAGAAGTCTTCCTCTTCCACTTTATTGGAGCCGACGCAAAAGTTGCCAAAACTATCCTCCTCAGATCGAAAGATTACTGGATCTGACAAATCTTCATCATCTCCGATACCTTCCAACTCCACGCAGGTTGAGTTTGAATTTTGAAGCCAGTCTCCGGCCTTGGGATCGATCTCCCCTACACTCAGATCGTCGATCCGACAAAGATCAAAATCTCCCACCTCCTCGACTCGGTCTTCCAGGAGTCTGTTGGATGACGATGTGGATTAAGTGGTGCAGAAGCTATTGAAGACACTGGCGCTGGCCAAATTATTGTTGGATCCGACCTAGAGGGCTTCGGATCCTACTACATTCATCTTTTGCTTCGATTCCTCCTCTGATCCAACCCCTGGCTACAGAGTCAGAAGATCTGGAGCTGGTCTTAGTGGAACTGTCGGATCTGAGAACTACTACAGATTCTATGGATCCGACTATGGCTCTGACATCCTCGGCTCCATTGGAGCTGGAGGAGTCTAGGAGCCGACGCTTTCCAGTCAGGTTCGGGAGGGGGCAAGTCGGATCGGGCATTTGTCAGATCCCACTTTGCCTCTTGGGACCTCGGATCAGCTGAGCTTGGTTCCTACCTTGACATCGGGTCCATCGTCTTTGGTTCTCGGGTGTTTAGGATCTAAGGATAAACTCGGATCAGAAAGGGTGGGCTTTCGAGCTGATGAGAGTGCTATCTCCACAGACAGCTCTACAGTCATCTCCGGACTTTCTACCCCCTAAAGCATCGATGTCTGCCTCTGTACCCCCTGCATCCACAGGGATGCAGAGATCCTAGGCCTCAGGACACCCCACAGGACACCCCCCTCTCTTTTGAAACCTCCCCAGAGTACTCTTCTGAGGAGGTCCCTCTGAAGAGACTATGCAAGAGGAAGCATTTAGACTCCCCAGAGGAGTCTGTCACTTCTGATACGGACCTCAATGAAGCTGAAGGGTCCCTATGATCGCCTCCTGATGATGTTTCCTTTGAAGACATCCTGGAAATGCTAAAGCAGAGAGGCGGCTGGAAGTCCACCAACCCTTCCACGGCGGAGTCCCGTATATTTGAAGGCTTTTGGCTCTCACCCTTCAACCTCTTGAGTGTCTCTGCTTTTTGACGAACTCATGGACCTAGTATCTCAAAAGGCGTTGGAGTCCCCAGATTCAGTGGAACCTGTTCCTAGGAGGCCAAACAGATTTATTGCATCCCCCTCCGACAAGGCTTTTCTAACTAAGGGAGTCCCAGTAGATGCTATGGTTATGGCGGCAGCCACCAAGAAGGAACTCTGACACATCATCTTCTGTCCATCCCCCGAACAAGGAGTCACGGACTATGGACAGGTATGGAAAGTGCATTTTTTTCTTCAGCGGCTTTTTCTCAAATCGCTGAACTACCCAACTCATTTTACAAGACTGCAGAGGGATCTCCTGAAAAAGATAGGAGATGCACTCCAAGGGTCAGTAGCTGAAGGGGTTGCAGACAAAGTATCCTGTCAGCTCTCTATCTTAAATTCAGTTGTCAGTGCCATGAGACTCATCTCATATGCAGCAGATGGGGCGAGTAGAGCAGTGCGTTCTGGAATTTCCCTAAGGAGACATTATTGGATGCACTTGTGTGACTTTGCAGAGATCTTTAAATATTCTTTTGTAAATGCCCTATTTGATGGCTTATCCTTATTTGGGCCTAAAGTGAAGGACGAGCTCACCAGGTGTGAGCAGGAAGGAAAGACTCTCCCATAGGAGTCCATTTTTCTATGCCTACTAGACCTTATTCCAAAGGTCAGAGAGGTAGTGGTAAAATGTGGTTCTGGAAATCAGAGATCTTTTCAAGACACGGATGGTGAAACATCTCCCAGAGGCAGATGGGGAAGTAATAATGGAAGATGCCAACCATGCCACAGAGGGGGTCCACAGAATCAGGGCGACAGAGTATCTTTCTTTGGTAGGCCCTTTCAGTGGTCCCAAATAGAAGCCTGTCTGTCCGGATCTGGAGGCAGTCTGGGGTCACCTGCCTTTGAACCCAGAAGCCAGGCAACAAGTAACAAAAGACAAATGTGAACAAAGTGTCATATCCAGAGGTTACACCATCCCTTTTTCCCTTCCCATTCCCCAAGATAGAAAAGGTTCTGGATGTCCCACCCAGTCAAAAGGAACAAGCAACTCTAGAAATTCAAAAGTTTGCTAGACAAAAGAGTCATCCAAAGAGTTCCCGCAGATCCGGAACTTACTCAAGATTCTTTTTAGGTCCAAAGAAAACAGGGGACTGGAGACAGATTCTGGATCTCAGTATTCCAAACAAATCAGTAAAAAAGACCAAGATCCAGATGGTAACACTGCAGTCGATTCTCTCATTCCTGGGACAAGACAATTGGATATGCTGTATAGACCTCCAGGATGCATACTACCACATAAAAATGGACAGGTGATCCAGGAGTTACCTGCGCTTTTGGCTGGGAGCCAGTCACTACCAATTTCGAGCTCTGCCCTTTAGCCTCACTACAGCCCTCAGAGTGTTTACCAAATGTGTGGCAGTAGTAGCAGCTCACTTGAGATGTCTAGGATTCTGGGTGTTTCCATACTTAGACGACCGGCTCCTAACTGCCACAACCAAGCATCTGCTAATTAAAACAAGGGACACAACCTTGCAACTCTGCTCCCAACTAGGGATTACAATAAACTATGAAAAATCTGCCATAGTGCCTTCTCAGCATGTGGTATTCATAGGGGCAGAATTAAACTCAACAAAAATGACAGCCAGACTTCCTCCAGAAAGGATCCAAGTTCTAAGACATCAGGTGACATAACTTTTAAGAAGGAAGAAAGCTCAAGCAAAGATGGTTCAAAAAGTGCTGGGAATCATGGCAGCAGTGATAGTTTTGATCCCCCTAGCACGTCTGCACATGAGAATTCTTCAGTGGTTGCTATCCACTCAGTGGTCGATGCAAGGTCTGCCAATGCCTCACAAAATAATAATCATAACAGAAACTTGCAAAAAGGATCTTCATTGGTGGCTTCACTCCAGTCAGGTGACTCTAGGTTGACTGTACTCCCCCAATCAGTGGCCGCAGACGCCTCTCAGATAGGGTGGGGGGCCATTATCTGGGAAAGGCAGTCCAAGGCACCTGACAGGATCATGAGGCTCACTTGCACATCAGTGTCCTAGAGATGAGAGCAGTGCTTTTAGCATTGCAGGCATTCCAGGACTCTCTTTCACTGGGAACTATTGCAATCCAGACAGACAAGATGTCAGTTGTATGGTACATAAGCAAAGAAGGAGGAACCAGATCTTACCTCCTTTGTCTAGAGGCCCTGAGAGTATGGCAGTGGTCAACCTCCTCCCAGCGTTTTCTGATAGCAACACACATTTCTGGGAAATCCAAAGTGAGAGTGGACAGGCTCAGCAGAGCTATTCTGATGCCTCACGAGTGGTCCCTAAAACAGGAAGTAGCGGAAAAGATTTTTCAAAAATGGAGCCAGCCTTGCTGCAACCTTTTTGCAACATCCATGAATGCCAAATGCAGCAGCTACTTTTCCCTTACCCCCCCTCCCCCGGGGTAGTCCCCAAGGGATGTACTTGCTCATGATTGGCCCCCAGGCCTCCTCTATGCCTTTCCTCCTTTTCCACTAATTCCCAGAGTACTTCAGAAAGCCAGTTGCTTGGGAAGGGACTTGATACTCATTGCTCCATACTGGCCTCATCAAATCGGGTTCTCCTTCCTGTGCCTCATCTTCAAGAGGAGCCATGGGTTCTGGACCCTGTTCCATGCCTTCTGACTCGTGCGTCAGGAAAGCTCCATCCATCCCTTCAGACCCTCAAACTGATAACTTGACTGTTCCAATTCCAGTGATAGCCAGATTTCCAAACCTCTCCTCTCCAGTTAAACACATTCAAATCTCTTCTCATAAGGCTTCAACAAGGAAGATATATAAAAACAAATGGAAAAGAGTCTCCTTATGGGCTGCTCATAACCATGTTGATCCTTTTTCTGCTCCAGTCAGTTTCATTCGAGATTTCCTAGGAAACTGTTCAATGACTGTGCTGCTGCAGCTACTATTAGAGTTCAGCTAGCAGCGATCTCCAATTTTCATTTAGGAGACTCCAGCTCCAACATAATGTCTCATTGACTATGCAAAGCCTTTCTTAAGGGTAGCTTGTTATTAAGACCACCTATCGGAGACCCTCCAACTTCATGGGACTTAAGTTTCATCCTATCCCGCATAGACTTTCTGCCTTTTGAACCATCATCATCTTGTGAATTGAAATTTTTGACCTGGAAAACCATTTTCTTGATAGCAATCACCTCTGCTAGAAGGGTGTCAGAGTTGCAAGCCTTGTCAATAAAGCCCCCTTACTTACTTTTCCATAGAGGCAGCGTGTCCTTGCGAACAAACCCTTCCTTTTTGCCCAAAGTAACTCCAGAGTCAAATTTGAACTAAACTGTAGAATTACTAGATGTGAAGTTGTTCAATCTCGCCTTCATTCTTACTGATGGGTTCAGAGCCGATCCTTGGTTCCGAGTCAGCCAATTTGCAAAGCCCGTGGTCTCTAACAGCTCTAGGCCAAAACTCTATCCAACAATGCACCTCTACCTTCCCCATATCTAGTTTGCTGCTGCAACAGATCGTGCATCTTCTACAGCTCAGGCTGTTTTGTTTGTCAGATAAGTGTGTCTTTTTGTAGTTTTTTGGCAGTTTTTTCTAGGAAAAAGACCTAGTATATTCAAATAAGGATAGACTCTCCTTTACCTTTTGTGCTAGTTTATTGTGCTAGTTTTGAGAAAAATTGACAGAACTTTGTGTTCGTTTCTGGCATTAGGCACTGTTGGTGCCTTGTTAGTTTTCTCCCTATCATGTATAGCCGAAGTTAGGCTTTCGTTAGGTTCATAGGTTCATACTAGGCTATCTGCCCGAGGGCATTTACAAGCCTAGCCCATCGTTTTGTGGCTTACGCCACCCCTTTAGTATGGGGAACTATACCCATTATTTTGCTGTGCCTCTGTCGAGCAGTGACGCTTTTTTATAAAACTGTAGCCGGTTAAACTTAATTTCATTTGCAACAGCCCTAGTCTGTATAGCCAAGTGACTTTCTTGGGTTATTTATAACTGTAGCTGGTTAGGCTTATTTTCCTTTGCCAGGCTTCTTGAATTGAAGTATTATTGCATTTTCATTGGGATTGCTGCAGGATTAGATATTGCATTATGTCTGAAAAAGCTAAGTCAGGGTTTAAAAAGTGCCCTTAATGCAACCAGAAAATGTCTATCACAGATGACTATACCACCTGGGTTTTACTGTTTGGGAGAGAGGTACATCTCCAGCAAGTTTGTTCCATTTGCCATGGGTTCAATGGAAGGGTTTTGGCGGAGAGGAAGAGGAAACTGGTTGAGCGTGGTCTTATCAAGTCTGCCTTTCAGTCAGACTTGGATACTGCTTCTCCAGGAAAACCAAAACCATCGTCTTCTGCTTCATCTGCTGCAAGTTCGGATCCAAAGGGCTCTTGGGTTCTGAAGATTTCAAAAAAGGTGCCTATCTTGGTTCCACTGGCCTTGGAGCCATCGCTACAGGTAGTTGATCGAACCCGGTCCCCAGTTTTGGAACCGGTCTCTCCGACCTTAAGATCTCCGATTCTGGGCTCACCCGGCTCCTTCTTTAGCTTCTTCTTGAGCTTCCAGACTTTCAGATTCGGATGTGGATCGTGTGGTACGGAGACTTTACAGGATCCAGCACTGGCTAAAATTCTGTCTGCTTCGACTCAGGCAGCTTCAGAACCGACAACATAATCTCCTTTAATTTCTGCTCCTCTTCCGACTCGAATCGAGACATTAGAGTTGGAGGGAACCGTTGGTCCCGACACTCGCCTCGGACCTGTCGGCACCGACAACCCTGATGTCTTCTGCTCCGGAAGTGGACTCTGGGAGCCGACACTCTCTCGTCTGCTCTAGGGAGGGGAGTCAAACCGACACATTGGTTCCGACGCTTCCCCTTGGGGCCTCGGCGCGGATGAGCTCCGCTCCCACCTCTGGCTCGGAGCCTGCAGTTTTGGTGTGGGAGGAGTCATTGGTGTTTTCGGACCCAGGGGCTTCCTCACACCAGAGCCATGGTGCCTTCAATGCCATGAGGAGGGTTTTGTTCCCCTGGACAGTCACAACCTCTGAAATGGTCACCTCCTCCCGTAAAGTGCCGGAATCTTCTCAGTCACTGCAAACCCACCATAAGCATAGGGACCTGGAGCCTCAGGAAGTCCCATTGGGGGAACCCTGCTCTTCCGAGACCTCACCAGAAGAGATTATGTAAGAGGAGACATTTAGATTCCCCTCAGGAATCCATCACATCTGGCACCGATTTGAAGGAATTGGAAGGGTCCCCAAAGTTCCCCTCTGAGGATATCCCCTTTGTGGATATCCTAGCGATCCTTAAGCAGAGGGATGACTGGTAGCCCCTTAACCCTTCTGAGGACGAATTGGTGCTTCTGAAGGCTTTTGGGTCTCAACCGTCCTCCTCTTGGGTTTCTCCGCCCTTCGATGAGTTGATGGACCTTTTATCTCGAAGGGCGTGGGAGTCACCAGATACTATGGAGCCCGTTCCTAGGAGGCCCAACAAATACATCTCAACACCTCATGATAAAACCTTTTTGTCCAAACCAATACCTGTTGATTCCATGGTGGTTGCGGCAGCCACTAAGAAAGAGATGTCTGAGACCTCTATGTCTGCCCATCCTCTTAATAGGGAATCTAGAATTATGGACAGATATGGCAAGCACATGTTCAGTTCTATGACCTTTGCTCTTCGGTCTTTGAACTCTCTAACCCACTTCACAAGGCTTCAAAGAGATCACCTGAAAGAGCTAGAAGATGCTCTCCAGGGTGCAGTAGCTGATACAGTGGCGGACAAAGTGACGTCTCAGGTTGCTACCCTTAATTCGATCGTTAACTCTTCCATACGCCTCGTATCATACGCAGCTGATGGGACGAGTAGGGCAGTGGGTACAGGAATAGCTCTTCTGAGACATTCCTGGATGCGCTTATGTTCTTTTGCAGAACCTTTCAAGTCTTCCTTTGTGAATGCCCCATTTGATGGTTCTTCCCTTTTCAGACCAAACGTTAGAGACCCTCACCAGATGTGAGCAAGACGGAAAGACTCTATCTGTCAAGGAGTCCGTTTTTAAACCCGTACTAGACCTTATCCTAAAGGTCAACGGGGAACGGGGAGGGAAATGTGGTTCTGCAAAGCCCAAGGAGCCTTTTCCAACTCACGAGGTGAAGCCTCCTCCAGGGGCAGAGGAGGTGGCAATGATGGAAGATGACGCCCATGCGGCAGAGGGGGTCCGCAGAACCAGGTCGACAGGGATCAGTTCCTTGGGAAGCCTTACCAGCGCTCCTGAAAGGAGGCCCGACTGTCCTGCTCGGTGGTAGTCGGGGGATGTTTATCTTTGTACCTAGGTGCCTGGCTCAAAATTACAAAAGACAGGTGGGTACGAAATGTCATATCCAGAGGCTATTTCATCCCCTTTCATACACACCCCAAACCAACAAAAGGTATCCCGGACATTCCACCCAGTCTTCGGGATGTTCCAACAGTAGAGGTTCAAAAACTTTTAGAAAAAAGTGTCATCCAACCAGTCCTGGCAGACCAGCAAGGATTCAGAACTTTCTCAGGATTCTTTTTAGTGCCAAAGAAAACAGGAGACTGGAGACCAATTTTGGACCTCAACAGGACTCAACAAGTATGTAGAAAAGACTAAGTTCCGGATGGTCACGCTTCAGTCTATACTCCCGTTCCTAGGGAAAGACAGTTGGATGTGCTCAATAGATCTTCAGGATGCGTACTACCATATCAAAAAGGCCAGGCCATCCAGGGATCATCTGCGCTTCAGTCTGGGAGCCAGTCATTTCCAGTTTCGGGCCCTGCCCTTCGGTTTCACTACAGCCCCCAGAGTGTTCACCAAATGTATGGCAGTGGTCATGGCTCACTTGAGACATCAAGGAATCCGGATGTTTCCATATTTTGACGACTGGCTCCTCACCGCACCCACCAGGCATCAGCTTATTTGGGCTAGGGACACTGCCTTAGATCTCTGTTTTCAACTGGGCATCACAATAAATTCAGAAAAGTCTGCTTTATTACCATCGCAGCATACAGTACTTATAGGAGCAGACTTAGACACAGTCAACATGTCCTTAAATCTTCCTTCAGAAAGAGTGCTTGCCCTACGACATCAAATTGTAGCTCTCCTTTCAAAACACAAAGCACCAGCTTCACAGATTCTCAGGCTGCTGGGCACCATGGCAGCAGCTATCATTGCAATACCCCTGGTGAGATCTCACATGCGCATTTTTCAGTGGCTGCTATTCACACATTGGACCTTTCAGGACTTACCAATGAATCACCCAGATGTTCTTTGTGTTTCACTGTTGCAATTCTAACATATGGGTTATCCGGCTCCTGGTAGCTCTCAGTCGGCCTGAATACCAGAGTCCTCGGTATATGATGTCTGTTGTAAACTGATGTCAGAACATCAGGTATAAAGGGAGGCGGTCGACACCATTTCCCCAGTCTTTCTTGCCACGGAGCCCGAAGCAGATGCAATTCGCACTAGTGCCGGTCGTCCGTTTACCTTTTTTCTGCATTTCTACTACCAAGTTGAAGACTCCTTCAGATAAGTACCCTGTTGGGGACCCTCTTTTCTTGCTTTAACGAATGTCAGATGTCTTGCCTGTGGAAAACAGATTCTGCACTGTGATTTTCATTCCTGTTGTATAACTTGTTTGGGCCTTGAGCACGATGTCCCTAACTGTGATCTCTGCTTCTTTCACCCCGCGTACCATACGCCGTAGAGCTAAGATTTTATATAAGCATTTCGGAGTCTGGCCTAAGTTCGTCGGTATGGCGTCTTCTGGTCTCCCGACTTTAGATATGCCTAGAAAACGCAAGGACAAGGACCGCAGCAGGCCTAGGGTTAAAGCTGCTGATGACGTGCCAGTGAAATTGGTCGTCGGCCCAGCGGTAGCTAGTGAGGCGTTTTTGCAGCCCCTACAGTCCGCAGATTTTCAGCTGCAGGCCTCTGCCGAGACCTTTATAGAGTCCTCCATGCCGCAGGCTGCTATTTTGTCATCAGACCCTCCGCCTGTCACCGCCTCAGATGGATCTGGAGCCGCTATGCAGCCACCGGCTTTTGACGCCTCTTCTCTTCGACATGAGACCAGAGCCAGACCGACTACCTTAGCTCAGATTTCTGCAGTTGCTAGGCCTCCCGAGTCCCTCCAGATTACTAGCAAACCATTCAGCCGCAAATCTACCCACAAGCGGGCGTCGGCCTCCCCTCCTGTGCCTCAGTCCCTGTTGGTAAAGATGGCTGGTGATCTTCTTTCCGTTATTAAGGCCTCTCACCCCCCCCCCCTTCCAAGAGGGCTAGGGAATTGTCTCCTGATGTTTTGTCTGAATCAGATTCTGAGGTTCCCAGTATTTCTGCTGGTGAAGAAGGAAATTCTCAACTTTTTTCTGGCTTTGAGGATTCTGATGCTGAGGACTCTATCCCTTCTGCCTCCCCTCCAGAAGATTTTTTCTTTGGGGATACTGTGAATACTCTTAGGAAGCACTTTAAATGGGAAAGTCAGGATTTTCCTCAGTCTAAGAATAGGATCCAGGAATTTTTGGATTTGCCACAGCATAAACCTCTGTCTATACCTCCTGTTTTGTAAGTTGTGGATGATGTATAATGCATCAAATAATGAAGTTTGTAAGGAATGTGTACATATATTTTTTTATATATTTTTCCTTTAAAAAAGGGGGAGTTGTTGCTTTAAAATTATGCCTTTGTATGGGCTGATGTAATGATGATGTCACTTGAGTGGGCTTTTTCAACCCTTGACCAATTATGCTGTTTGTATGATGAAGGTTGCACATTCTAAGTGCGACCGAAAGCGCTTCCATACACTGGTTCGTGAATAAATTACGTTTTTACTACGTCCTTGCCTTTTTTTCTATACTACAAGTTGTGGATGATGTTTTCATGGAAGAAACTCCTAATTCCGTTCCTCCTGCCCCCAGAAAACCTGATGGGTATTATAGGGTTCCTGATTCTCATTAATTTCTTTTTAGAAATCCTACTGCTGATCCTGAGATTATTTCTCAAGGTCCCAAGGTTGTTAAGGCTACTATTGCTAAAAACCCTGTACCTTCTGATAAGGAGTTTAGGGCCTTGGACAGGTGGGGTAAAAAGGTCTATACCTCTGCAACTCTTGCCATTAGATCTGTGAATTGTCTTTTTCACATGCTTAAGTATCAGCAGTATACTTTGGAGGCTGTTAAGGCTAAGCTTGGGGATATTCCTTCCATGTCGAACAAAGACTTACAAGATTTCTAAATTCTGCCACTCTGGTTAATAAGCATTCTCTTCATTGTGGTTTTGACACCTTGGAGGCTTTCTACAGAGCAGCAGCCACTGGTTCCGTTATTAGAAGACATGCTTGGCTTAGGGAGCGAACTCTTTCTGAACCTGTTAAATCTAAATTGCTGGATGTTCCTTTGCACAACGACAGTCTTTTTGGTAACGAGGCTGAGGAGGTACTGAAAAAGTTGGAGGATAAGGCTAAATCTATGCAAGCTGTAAAAGATTTCCTTCAGGTTCAGCCTCCTCGGTTTAGTAGGCATTATCCTTCCAAGAATTGGTCTTTCCCTGTTCCTGGCAAGCAGGGTTGCTCTAGGCCTAGGGGTTTCAGATCTTCCAGAGGGCAGGCTTCTGCCTCTCAAAGGGTTAAACAATGGCATCCTTCTTCTGCTAAATCGGGGAGTTCTAATCCTGCTTCCCAAAGCAAGCATTCTCAATGACTCCGGCCTTCTTGTGCCTACCTCTGCGGGCCCAGGGTTTCCTTTGGGGGGAAGGTTAGCCAGATTCGTAGGGGTATGGTCAACCATCACAGATGACAAATGGGTGCTCAACATTGTAAACCAAGGTTACAAGTTTTATTTTCACACCTTCCCTGTTCTACAGGGTTACCCAGACATACCCAGAACTCTCAGGGCAGAGGTAGAGAATCACATTTCTTCTCTACTGACTATGGGTGGTATAGAGCCAGTTCCTGCAAATCAGGCAGGCTTAGGTTTTTATTCAAGACTTTTTCGGTGCCCAAAAAAGGAGGCACCTGATGCCCTATTCTGGATCTGTCTATTCTAAACACTTTTCTGGTGATTCCCAAATTCAAGATGCTCGCTCTTCAACAGTTACTGCCAATGTTGGACAAGGATTCATGGCTGGTAACTTTGGATCTCAAGGAGGCTTATCTGCACATCCCAATAAGGGAAAGTTGCAGGCAGTTTCTTCATTTCAGGGCTGGGGAGCAACACTTCCAATTCCCTGCGCTACCCTTTGGCTTATCTACTGCTCCCAGAGTTTTCACAAAGTGCCTGGCACCAGCCATTGCTTTTTGCAGGCAGAGGAACATTCAAATTTATCCTTACCTGGACAACTGTCTCTTTCAACCAAACTACCCAGAACAGTTAAAAAAGGATTTGGACTTCATAAAGAACATTCTCACTTCTTTGGGTTACACTCAACGAAAAGAAGTCAAAGTTGGTTCCTACAAGAGAGATTGTTTTCCTGGGAGCAAGTCTGAATACAGCCACCCAGATGGTATTCCTCCCTCAAGACAAACAACAAGATCTGTCGGCTTATTTCAAGAACTTGGCAAGCGTGACCCAGCTCTCTGCAAGGCAATTCCTGCAAGCACTGGGGTTCATGCCTTCATGTATTTTGATGATCCCATATGCAAGGCTGCATATGAGAAAACTTCAGTGGTACCTCAAGAACCTTTGGTGTCAACACACACAGGACTTGGACTTGATTCTTCCCCTTATTCCCTGTCTACAAATGGAGTTCCTCTGGTGGGCAACAGCCTGTTCTCAGAACAAGGGTCTGTCTTTCCGCCTACCAACTGCCAGCCAGACTCTCACCGCAGACGCCTCAGATTACGCATGGGGGGGGGGGGCACATCTGGAAGGCAGGGGCATACAGGAGACTTGGAGCACCCAACAGATTCATCTGCACATAAACTTAAAAGAATTGATGGCAGTGCAGCAGGCCTTGCTGGCTTTCAAGGACCTACTCTACCCTGGGACTCTTCTGATCAGAACAGACAATACCACAGTCATGTGGTACATCAACAAGCAGGGGGGGCTCACTCTTACCCTTTGTGCAGACACAGCATGAAACTATGGCCCTTAGCAGCTTCCATGGGCATACATCTCATAGCCCAGTGTCTTCCAGGGAGGCTAAACTCCTTGGCGGATCAATTGAGCAGACAAGGTCTTGGATCCTCACGAGTGGCAACTGAAGAAGGTCATTTTCCATCACATCACTCATCATCGGGGCACTCCTCAGATGGATCTTTTCTCCTCTCACACCAGTCATCTCCTTCCAACCTTCTGCACCAGAGAGTTTCACAACAAAGCATGGAGAGTGGACGTTTTGTCCTTCCCATGGACACAACTCTCAGTTTATGGCTTCCCCCCTCTGCCTCTTCTTCCCTGAGTGCTGCTAAAGATAAGGGATGAAAAACCAAAGGCTATTCTTATAGCACCAGATTGGCCCAGGCAACATTGTTATCCCCTTCTTCGCAGCCTTTCCCAAGCTCAGCCTTGGCATCTTTCCCTGGTACCAGATCTGCTGGTTCAGGAAGGGGGAAAGTTTCTTCATCCTCCTCTTCAAACTCTGCATTTAACTGCCTGGTTAATACTTTAAATCTTTCCCAACAGGTGTTTGAAGTTCTTCATGAGGTCAGGAGGCCTAGCACCAGAAAATCCTATGCAGGTAAATGGAAGAGATTTTGCTCTTGGATGCAGGCTAAAGGAGAATAGTCTTTCCAACCTTCTCTTTCCCTCATTCTTGATTATCTACCAGGTTTGCTTAATGGTGGACTTGCTTCAATTAAGATTCATGCTTCAGCAATTTCTGCTCATTGTTCTTTCAAGCAACCAATTTTTTCCCACCCCTTGATGAAGCAGTTCCTGAGGGGAGCTAGCAATCTTAGACCTCCCAGAAGAGCTCCTACTCTTGCTTGGGACCTTAATTTTGTCCTGGAGAAGCTTACTCATCCTCCCTTTGAACCTGCTGCCTCTGCAGATTTAAAGTTTCTTTCATGAAAGACTGCCTTTCTTTTGGCTATTACTTCCGCCAGAAGCCTTAATGGCAGTAGAACCTTTCATTATTTTTCATACAGACCAGGTTTCTCTGAGAACTAATCCCTCCTTTATACCTAAGGTGGTTTCCAGTCTGACCCTTAACCAGTCTATTCATCTGCCTACATTTTTCGATAAGCCCCAGAATAAAGGGGAAAGGATTCTGCACTCTCCATGTGCACAGACAGTTGAGATTTTACTTAAATAGGACTAAACCCTTTTGGACGTCTGAGCAGTTGTTGGTTAATTTTGCTCCTGGGACTCAGGGTAAAGCTATTTCGAAGCAAACCATCTCCAAATGGATTGCTCATTGTATTCACTTTTGTTGCTTGCAGCATGGGAAGGTTCCCACTCAGTGTATTAGGACCCATTCTACTAGAGCAGCCTGTACTTCTGCAGCTTTTTTGAGAGTAGTGCCTACTAAGGACATTCTAGAAGCAGCTATTTGGTCTTCTGTCCATACTTTCACAAAGCATTACAACCTACCTTTGTTTTCTAAATCCAGGGCTGGTTTTGCCTCTGCAGTTTTCAAGGCCTCCTTACCAACCCTTAATCTGTGATTCTTTCTCCCACCTTTTGTTTTTTTCCTGGGCTTTGGGAATCAACCCGTATGTTAGGACTGCAACAGTGAAACACGAAGAACATAGTACAGTTGTGTACACTTACCATAAATGTAGATGTTTGAGTGTATTCACTGTTGCAGTCCTGGTTTCCCACCCTACATTCCCCCTTTTTTCCTAAGGCACAGACTAGATATGCTATTTTTGGATGGCATTCTTCCAGGGTGTTTCCTTCCTGGTTTAGCCTTCTTTTGGGGGCTCCTGACAGTTAAGGCAAGAGAAACTGAAGAAATGGCGTCAGCCACCTCCCTTTAAACCTGACGTTCTGACATCAGTTTACAGCCAAAGGCAGCTGACGTCATATACCGAGGACTCTGGTATTCGGGCCGACTGAGGGCTACCGGGAGCCGGATAAACCCATATGTTAGGACTGCAACAGTGAATACACTTGAACATCTACATTTATGATGTGTGCACAACTGTACTTTCTGATAACAAACTCTTGCAAGGAGGATCTTCGGTGGTGGCTAACGTCCGAATCAGTGACCATGGGACGTCACTTTGTCCTTCCGGTTCCAGTTGCAGTTGTGACCACAGTCGCCTCCCTGATTTGGTGGGGGGCCATTATCAGGGATGGACAGTCCAAGGTACATGGCAGGTACACGAGGCTCAATTGCATATAAATGTCCTAGAGATGAGAGCGGTTCTCTTAGCGTTGCAGTTATTTCAAGACTCTCTTCCTCTGGGCACAATTGCAATCCAGTCAGACAACAATGTCCATAGTCTGGTGTATAAACAAACAAGGTGGAACCAGATCTTATCCCCTATGTCGAGAGGCTCTAAGAGTATGGAAAACGTATGGAAATGGGCAGAGTCCATCCATCGCTTTCTGATAGCAATGCACATTCCAGGAAAATCCAACGTGATAGCAGACAAAACTCAGCAGGGCAATTCTGTTGCCTCACGAGTGGTCCCTCAAAAATGAAGTAGCGGAAATGATTTTCCACAGATGGGGCCAGCTTTGCTGCGACCTCTTTGCGACTACCACAAACACCAAATGCAGCAACTACTTTGCCCTGATCAGGGACAGTCCCTGAGGGACGTGCTCGTACACGATTAGCCCCCGGGACTCCTTTATGCCTTCCCTCCCTTTCCCCTGATTCACAAAGTTTTGCAGAAAGCCAGTTTTCTGGGCAGGACACTTATCTTAATAGCCCCATATTGGCCTCGTTAAATCTGGTTCCCCTTTCTGAAGCCTCATCTTATAGAAGAACCTTGGATCCTGGACCTAGTGCCGGATCTTCTGACCAACTTGTCAGGAGCTCTTCACCCTTCACTTCAGTCCATCAAACTGACAGCTTGGCTGCTCCAATTCCTAGAATAACCTGGTTCCAGAATTTATCAGAGGAAGCTCAACATATTCTTTCTTTTGTCCTCACATAAGTCTTCAACCAGGAAACTTTAACTCAGTAAGTGGAAGAGGTTTTCAATCTGGGCTCAGCAGAATAACATTGACCCCTTTCTAGCCCCCATATCAAACATCTTAGAATTTCTGACCAAACTGTTCCAATGAAGGAGCTGCAGCAGCAACCATTCGGGTACAACTGGCTGCTATACCTAATTTCCATATAGGTGAATCAGGAAACAGTATTATGTCCCACAAAATGGTGAAGGCCCTTTTTGAAGGGTACAACACATCTAAGACCACCAATTAGATCACCTGCTGCTCCATGGAAACTGAATTTAGCCCTATCCAAGATTATTTTTCTGCCTTTTGAACCTGCTTCTTCCTGTGAGCTGAAATATCTTTCTTGGAAGACCTTTTTCTTGGTGGCCATTACATCCACACGCAGAATTTCAGAGTTGCAAGCCCTTTCAGTTAAGCAACTATATTTGATATTCCACAAAGATAGGATTTCCCTCAGGACAAACCCTTCGTTCTTACCAAAAATTTGTTCAGAGAACACCCTTAGTCAGACAATTGAATTACCTGTTTTCTTTCCCAATCACACTAACAATTGGAATATATGCTTCACAAGCTTGAAGTCCATAGACAACTTCACAGGCTTGACATCCATAGACAACTTCGCTTCTATTTAGATGGGACAAAAGACCATAGAAGAGCTGATCAGTTGTTTGTCTCCTTCTCAGATTCCAAGAAAGGTGCAGCAGTATCTAAATCTATCTTATCTAAATGGCATATCCTTTATATACCACGCGGCAGGCATTTCTTTAGAGAAAAAAGTCAAGGCTCACTCAACCAGAGTTGTTTCTACTTCCATAGCACTTTTGTGGCCAGACTACCCATTGATTCTATTTGTGCAGCTGCCACATGGTCTAGGCCACGTACCTTCATAACTCACTGCAGAGTAGACAAGGCCTCTAGGGACAGGGCTTCATTTGGTTTAGCCAGGTACTCCCGTGAGTCACCCAAGATTGTGGTGCTGGGGACGCTACCCATCAGTAAGAATGAAGGCGAGATTGAACAACTTCACATAAAGAAGTTATGTACTTACCATAACGTTCCATGTGACTTGTTCTTTTCGCCTTCATTCTTACGACCCTCCCACCTACCCCCATCCAATGTCTGGAAGTTCAAGAGAGGTTCTACATTTGGTTTTGGTTCTGGTTCTTCTGAGGAGTTTCCTCTCACAATTTGGATATATGATTTCCTTCCAAATCTGATTAGATTTAGCACTAGTTGGCAGCAAACAAGATCTGGGGAAGGTAGAGGTGCATTGTGGAATATGGTTTCGGCCTCGAGCTTTGCAAATTAGCTGACTCAGAGCCAAGGATCGGCTCCGAACCCATCAGTAAGAATGAAGGCGAGAAGAACAACTCGCATGGAACATTATGGTAAATACATAACTTCTTTTTTTCTTCCCAGATTATGAAAACTAGGCAGAATGTGTTACATCAACTGGATGTACATAGACAATTAATTTTTTACTTGCACAGAACTGAAGAATTCCAAAAATCTGATCAGTTATGTGGTTCTTTTTCAGATTCAAAGAAAGGTTCCCTTGTCTCTAAAGTTACACTTTCTAAATGGGTTTCAGACTGTAGATAAGTCTCCAAAATAAAGCCCATTCTACAAGAGCCATTGCAACCTCCTCCACTTTTCTAGCTAAATTACCAATTGCTGCAATTTGTGCTGCAGCAACATGGGCTAAACCACATACCTTTATCACTCATTACAAAGTTGATTTGGCCTCCAGGAATAGGGCGTCTCTTGGTTTCACGATTCTGAGGAATATTGTTCCTTAAGCCACCCAACCTAGTTGGAATGAAGGTGAGATAGGACAACACATAAAGAAAATATGTACTGACCATAATGTTCCATGTGTGTTGTCCATCTTCACCTTCATTCTTACATCCCACCCTCCTTCCCCTGCCCTTCTTTACTCCTAGAAGACCAAGTCTGTACAATTGGATTAGCTTGACCTCTGACCTTCATCAGCCTCTAGTTATTTCATTAAAATACTCATAGCCTTATAATTAGGGCAAACAAGATCTGGAGAGGGTTCTGGTGCATGCTGGGATAAGAATTTTAGCCACAAGCTGGCAGAGAGCCTTGAGCTGGAAAATAAAGGCCGAAACGGATCAGAAGATTAGATCCAAACCCAAACTAGTAAGAATGAAGGCGAAGATGGACAACACACATGCAGAGTTATGGTGAGTACATAACTTCTTTTTCTACTTACTTAATAGAGCAAGGCAAGATGAAGTAGGTGAGGGATCCTTCTATGTCAGGTTCCAAGAAACAGACTGCCCTGAGACTTCTGCCTCACTTGATATTTAAACATTATTTCTGTACAGAATGATATCACATACATCTGGTCATCTGACTTCTGGTTCCCATGCAACCCCACCCATTGCTACCAACTGCCAGGATTTAGCACCTACATGTGAATACACAAAAGCATTGCTCAGAGCTGGTGCAGCTTCTGGAAGTCATAAAATAATTACAATTATGTATGGTGCAGTGGTACAGCAGTTTGTGTTGTTGCCTCACAGCAAGGGATTCTCCAGTTCAATTCTCAGTTGGGGTGCTTTCTCTGTAGAGTCTGCATGTCCTCCCTGCGTTTGTGTGGGTTTCCTCTGTGTACTCAGGATTCCTTACACATTACAAAGACATGCATCTGGAGCTTTTCTCCCCGGGCCTCCACTGAAAATTGTCTCCTTCCAAGTTGGATTTTACTACTAAAGAAATGTTAAATAAATAAATAAATTTAATAAAATACAAACTTCTACACCTCCTACAGAGACTAACAAACCATGCTTCTTACAGACAATATGTGTCTGGGTTCATTCAAAACTATGAGATAACATCTTTATGGCCTAGGCCCAGTAATTTAATTTCTTACTATTTTCCAAAGCTAGCTGGTGTTGAGCTTAACCTCTTCTCTTCCAATATGCTCTGTTAACATGTTTATATTTAATTCAGTTACAATACGGTCAGGTCCCACTGTTGGTACATTTTGATACAAGCAACTTTACAAATCTATTTTCAACACAAGCATCTGTACAAATCAGTTTGATATTCAAATAACATGCAATTCTTTACTAAATTCCAACTAGCTGTGCAGGCATATGTTACACATCCACTGCCCTACTTCTCCTGGCATAGGTAGCATTACCTCACATCGTCACATCTCTCCTCCCTTTGGAGAATCAAGCTAGTTTTTCAAGTGACCCTTGAGAAATGTTGCTGTAGAGGAATGAGCCTATCTGGGAGATACATTAACACATACCATGTCGTGAGATCCCATCTGCCTTGGCATTGCTGAACACACTACAGTGCTGCACTGTCGCATCATATGCCTGCAACTCTAGGCTCCACCATAGTAACTTGGCATCTTGTTGGCTGGTTTGCTGTAGCCATAGATCCCCCTCAGACCTCTCCTCCTTCCTACTGCAGATACTCAGCACAAGGGCCTCCCTATCATGGTATGGTTTCATCATGTTAACATGGTATAATTTGAGCCCTTGCCAACTGCCTAGCAGTTCTACCATGTAGTTAACATCACTGACCTTCCTTACCACTTTGAACTGTCCCTCCCAAGCTGCCTTGTATTTTATTGTGTCTGACTGGAATGAGAACCATAATCTGCTGCCTCCCAGCATACTCTCTGGCTCGAGTATTCCTGTCATACCAGACCTTTTTTTTTTTTGCTGTTGGGCTCCTGCCAGGTTCTCCTGGGCCAAGCCGATGAGCTCCCTAAGCCTTGTTCTGAAGTTTAGGTCATATGCTACAACAGACTCCTTGTGGGATTCACACTCACCCTCCCATTCATCACAAATCAAATCTAAAGACCCCCTCTCCCTATGTCTATATAGCAACTCAAAGGGTGAAAACCCTGTGGATTCCTGGGGCACCTCTCTGTATATAAACAGTAGATGGGGTAAATATTTTTCCACTCTCTCTTAAACTAGTCTGCAAATGCCCATAGCATGCTCTTTAGTGTAGAGTTTGACCTCTCCACAAAACCATTAGTCTGGGGATGGTAGGGGTGGTTTTTAGGTGCTTCACCCCACAGTGCTTCCACAAAAAAGCCAGCAGGTCTGACATAAAATTGGCACCTCCGTCAGTATTTCTCTTGGGAAAGTTACCCTGCTGAAAATCTCTAACAAGGCATTTGCCACCTTCTCTGCCTCGATGGAGAACAGGGCCACCTCCTCAGGGTATCTAGTAGCATAATCTACTACTACCAGGATATATTTTTCCCTGTGGGGCTTGGGGTACTCAGGCCCCACAATATCCATAGCTACCTTCTGAAATGGCTCCTCCGTCACAGGCAAAGACATCAAAAGAACTTTGACCTTGTCTCCTGCCTTGCATACTTTTTGGCACTGCTCACAGGTCCTGCAGTACCCTGTTACATCCCTTGCAATCCCAGGTCAGTAAAAGTTCTGCATAATACATCTCTCTCTATGCTTTATGCCCATATGACCTGCAAAAGGAATGTCATGGGCTATGGCTAGAAGTGCCAGACAGTAGGCTGTAGGTAGTACCAACTGCTGTATTACCCCACCCTTTAACTCTCCCTTAGGCATCCATTCTCTGTACAGCAATCCTTTGTTCTAGTATACAGACTCCACTTTTCCTTGAGATTCAGGCATCTTCTTAGCTACCTCCCTCAAGTTTCTCGGTGCAAGGTCTGAGAACTTGAGCCCATCTCAGCTCTGTCTATGTAACTCTTCCCAGCTCCCCTTCCACAGGAGGTCTTGTATCCTCTGACAGTGATGCCTCACTGTCAGACTGGGTACTACCACTCATCTGCCCCTTTGCAGTCACTCAGTCCAAGGGAACGTCAGTACCTACAAGCAGTTGTGGCTCACCTTCAGGCTAGCTCCTTCCCTGAAATAGCTACCTCACCAGCCCTGGCATCAGGTGGGAGGTCTGTCAGAGTCTCCCCCAGGCTACCACACCCACATGCCCATCTCCAAGCCTGACTGCATGTAACTGCATGCACACAAGGTAGTGCATTGTCAAAATCATTCCCCATCAAGACATCTGCAGGGATATCCTCAAACACACCTACCAACTTGCTTCCTTGTCCACCCTCCCAGTCAAGGTGAACCATGGCCAAAAGGTATTTGGAGTGGGGTTCCTCCTAAAGCCCTGACTAGAGCGGACTGCCCAAGAATGTACTGCTCTACTTTAATCACTGCGGGCTTCCCAGTGGTTATGTCAGAGGCTGTGGCTCTCTTAGCAGTGGCCTGCTTTCCACCCACTAAGATCGGATATAAACTCTGATAGTTTGGCACCGTCGTTGTCTCCAAACAGCTTATCACTGGCATACTGTTATTTCCACTTGCTGGTTCCCCCACCTTTTGTTCCCACCTTGCCTCCATGGGCATCTATATGATAACATGGCCACACTGGTTACATTTAAAACATTTATCCCTTGATCCTCGCCATGAACCTGAACTAGTGGCTTTCCCTGTTACTGGGTGACTCTATTGGGGGTGGTTTATGCTGCATACAGTGAGCTCCCTGATATTGAGGTGCAGCACTGGGTATCCCTTTCTTGTGCAGTGATGCCCTGCTTGCTAAGTAGAAATCCCCCTTTTTCCCCAGCTCATTTGCAGAGTTACAGTCTCAGTCTGCCAACCAGATTCTCATGCCCTCAGGCAAAGTGCTAAGGGCTTATTCCCTCACCTAAAGGTCTGGCAGTCCTTCAGAAGTGGAGACCTGACACCCACTCACCTACCTGTGAAAGTAAGTCTCAATATAATCACACACACATTCATCTGCCTTGCATCTGTGCTCATGAAACTCTTTCTGTAAGCTTCGGGTGTTAACTTAAAGCATTCAAGTAAACAGCGCTGACTTTACATTTGACTTCATCATTATTTAAACAGTGTACATCAGGCAATTTAGAAACAGCAGTTACAGTTTTACCATGGAATAAGAGGTCAGGAACCGTACCCAGATCCCTTGGTCAACATTGTACTGTTTACATACTCTTTCAAATATATGTATAAAACTATCAAATTATCACCCTCTATAAATTGTGGAAGAAATTTTCTGACCTTTGTTGCTTCTGGGATTCAGTTATTCCCTTCCTCATTACCTCCATGATCCTGGCTAAGAGTCAGTATCTCCCTCTTGTGTTGATGCTGCTTCTCATTTTCTTCAGCCTCCAAAGACCGCAGTCTCTGATTTTAATTCCAAACGTGGTCTCCATTTCCCATCTCTGTAACTCAAGACTCAGTTGTCCTGTTTCTGAGGGCTGCACATCCCCCTTACCAAACTGGTTGTTGGTCTGTGTTTGTAGCTATGACTAAGGTTGAAATCATTTCCTCTTTAGTCAGTTTGGCATATACCAGTCCTTTGTTTTCATGCACCTTGGACAGCTAGTTCTTTGTCAACTTGCCATAATCCTTTGCTGACATCTTTGCGTGCTTTCCCTGACTAAACTAAACTAACGAAAAGTAAATATAAACTGCTGTAAAATGAAATTCTGAATGTTTAGCTTGTGGCTGCAGAGAGAATCCACCTTTAGTGACAACTTCCTACAAACTACAGAAGTTCAATTAATATCCACACCACTTCTCACCAGTATGTGGCATCTCCACTCTGGGATAGTAATCAAGGAGCCTTAATCCTCACCAGTGACACAGGAGAGGGACATTCACTTGGAACAAAAAATGGATAGACCCAGTATTTCTAGATGCAACTCTCTGCATCAAGCACAAAGTCCCTTAAGAGCACACATGGAACACACACAGCCCGGGGTCTGGGTTTTTGTCTCTCTCTCTCTGCCTCTCCCCAGGTCCCCAGTGGCTGCCCCTGCTCAAGGCAGCTGTCAACCACACACTTTGAGATTTGATTTTCAAGCACACACATCTGAGAAAGGCTGGGAGAGATTTACTAGCTGTGCCGCTCTGCCCAGACTATAAGATAGTTACTGCCACCATACACACCAAAGCCAACTACTTTAAGGCTCTTAAAAGGATACCCGATTATACTGAGTGAAATTAATATTAATAGAAGTGGTAATTTTGACCAAACAGCCAGGCTTACAGGAGTGGGCACAGTGTCAAGAATAGGTATAAGTACTCCCAAAGGTTAAAATATTCTCTGAAGCACCCGCCACAATGAAAAGCTTAGATATATTTTATAATAAATAATAAAAGAACATGAAAAGGCTAAATATCGATTTACAGTAAACACCAGAGGTTCAGTCACAGAAAATATTAAAAATGACAGTTGGAAAGAGTCGCACAATTACAGAAAAAATAATACTTAACTATTCTCACTATATTTTCCTGATTGATCTAGAGAATTATTGTTCCTACTTACTTAATAGAGCAAGGCAAGTTGAAGTGGGTGATTGATCCTTCTTTTTCAGGTTCCAAGAAACAGACTGCCCCGAGACTTCTGTCTCACCTAATATTAAAATATTCTTTCTGTATAGAATGATATCACATACTTCTGGTCATCTGACTTGTGGTTCCCAGGCAATCCTCTGTTGCTAGAAACTGTCACGATTTAGCACCTACATGTCAATAATACACACGCACACATACACACACACACACACACACACACACACACACACACACACACACACACACACACACACACAGACTCGAGCATTGCTCATATCTGGTGCAGCTTCTGGAAGTCATAAAACAATTACAAACGTCTACTCCTCGTACAGAAACTAACAAACCACGCTTCTTACAGACATTGGATATCTGGCTTCATTCAAAACTGTGAGATAACATCTTTGTCCTAGGCCCAGTAATTTAATTTCTTACTATTTTCCAAAGTTAGCTGGTGCTGAATTTAACCTTTTCTCTTCCAGTATTCTCTGTTCTTATATATATATATATATATATATATATATATATATATATATATATATATATATATATATATGGGTCTACTTCTAATGACCGAAACGCCGAATCGCCGACAGTGAAATCACCGACGCCAGAAAACCGACAACGCACAAACCCGACAACGCGAAACACCGAACACAATAACACCGACACACTACACGTAAACAACACAGTACACTACAACACATATCCACTAGCCCTAACCCAAACCCTAACCCTAAGGTCCGACACTACCGCACACTCTCCCTACCTGCACCCTAACCCTAACTCACTTACACACCCCGAACCCCAAGCTCCGACACTACCGCATACTCTCCCTACCTGCACCCTAACTCACTTACACACCCCGAACCCCAAGCTCCGACACTACCGCACACTCTCCCTACCTGCACCCTAACCCTAACTCACTTACACACCCCGAACCCCAAGCTCCGACACTACCGCACACTCTCCCTACCTGCACCCTAACCCTAACTCACTTACACACCCCGAAACCCCAAGCTCCGACACTACCGCACACTCACCTATCACACACCCTAACCCTACATCCCTGAGTATTGCACACTTACCTGTCCGCTCCCTACTCCTAAATCCCTCACTATCGCATACTTACCAGGTCGCGCTTACACATTCCCCTTGTCGGTCTTCCGTCTGTCGGGATTCGAGCGTGTCGGTCAACTGCGTTGTCGGTCATTTCGTGTCGGTTATTTCACTGTCGGCGAATCGGCGTTTCGGTCATTAGAAGGAGACCCATATATATATATATATATATGTATATAGATATATATAATTCAGTTACAATACAGTGCGAAACCACTGTTGGTATATTTTTAACACAAGCAACTGTACAAATCCATTTTCAACAGAAGCATCTGTACAAATCAGTTTGATATTCAAATAACATATAATTCTTTAGTAAATTCCAGCTAGCTGTACTGGCATATGTTACACAAATTCCTTTTTTGCCATGTTTTCAGCAAAGTAAGCCTTGCAACTTACTTTACTTCTTTCTAGGTCTATTCTCCTCCCTCATGACTGGTCCCTCAATCCAGCAGTGGTGGATCAGATTTTCAGCGGCTGGGCTGACTGTGTTGTGACCTCTTTGCTTCCCCCATCAACATTAAATACAGTAGGTACTTTGCCCTACTTCCCCTGGAGGGAGAGTCCCCAGTGGATATTCTACCTCAAATTTGGACACCCCCCCAGTCTCCTTTATACCAGTCCACCCACACCAGTCATATTAAAGTTTGTGTGGAAAGCAGTGTGGTGCAAGGCTACAGTGATCCTTGCAGCTCCCTTCTGGCCTTGACTGGTGTGGTTTCCCTTCCTCTGTTCTCATCTGATTTACCCATCATGGGTGCTGAACCTTGCTCCAAGTCTTCTCTATTACACTTCTAGGAAGCCTCACCCAGTCATAGAAGACCTCAAGCTGACTGCATGGTTTCTGTAGTTCAGATGATGCTTAGACCGTCCAGGCTTATGTTCCAAGTTTTGACTTCCTCATAGAAACCTTCAACCAGGAGGATTTGCAAAAGTAGATGGAAACATTTTTCAATTTGGGCTTCTAGTGGGAATTTAGATCCATTTCTAGTCCCTCTCCCAGCTATCTTAGAATTCCTTGCTTCTACTTTTTTCCACAGTGGTTCCAAGTACTCTACTGTAAAGCTATTTCCAATTTTCACAATTGGGAAAATCAAATCAAAACAATGAGTGAAAATCAAATCACCCATTAATTCACTGAAATTGTCTAAGGCCTTCTTAAGGGCCACCTTTCTACCACAGCCCCACCTCCTTAGAAATCCTGTTCCTCCTTGGGATATTGCCATCCTTCTTCAGGCTTTGGTGACACCCCTTTCAAACTTACAGCCTCAGTTGATTTGAAATATCTTTCCTGAAAAACTCTCTTTTTGATAGCAGTTACTTCTGCACAGAGGTATCTGAGCTCCACACTTTCCTGTAAGGTTCCTTGCTTGGTTTTCCAGAAAGTTACTTTGAGAACAAACCCATCCTTTCTCCTTAAGTTGGCTTCTGAATAATCACTCAGCCAGTCTGTCGACCTCCCTGTTTTCTTTCCATGTTTTGCCAGTCAAAGGGACATACATGCTATACCTTCAGGATGTGTATCATCAACTCAGGTGTTACATGGATCATACTAAGAATCTCAGAAAGACTGCTCAGTTGTTTGTTTCCACATGCATCATACTAAGAATTTCAAAAAGACTGATCAGTTGTTTGTTTCCTTTACCTTGGCAAAATTGGGTAAAGGAGTGTCCCGAGTAACCCCTTCTTGATGGCTGTTTGAATGTATTTCCCATGTTTACAAGGATAAGGGGTTGTCCTTGCCTGGACCTCCTAAGGCTCAGTCTGCTTGCTCAGTTGCTACCTCTGCTGCTTTTTTCTCCAAAAGTACCAATTGATGACATTTGTTTTCAGCTACTTGGTCACATGTCCATACCATTGTATCTCACTATAAGTTGGATTTTTAGTTCAGGTCTAGAGCTTCCTTTGGTTTGGCTGTCCTCCGGAATATCCTTCTGTGACACCCCACTACTGGACCAGTAATCAGGGAGCCTCAGTCCTCACCACTTGGGGACATACACTGGGAGGATAACAAGGTACATGCACAGTATTTCCAGATGCAGCTCACTGCATCAAGTGCAGTTTCCCTTAAGAGCACACAGAGACCACAGTCAGTCCGGGACTGGTTTATCCCTGTTTCTTCAGATCCCCAGTAAGACTCCCCACTGGCACAGCTGTAGAGTTGAGCCCTTAGCCAGGGTTACAAGCCAAGTCCTCCAACACTCTGTATTCAACCAGTGTTTTGTATCCCTGCCCAAGTAGCTGACACACACACACACACACACACACACACACACCACACACACACACACACACACACACACACACACACACACACCACACACAGATGGGAAAGGCTGGTACCTTCTGCCCAGACTGTAAGGTAGTTATCACTGCCACCAGAACCCCTTATCAGCTACTTTAAGGCCCTTAACAAAGGGTGTCCAATCTTACTGTGTAAAATTACTATTAATACAAATAGTAGTTTGACCAAGAGCAAGGCTATTAGGAGTGGCTCACAGTGCCATCAAGTAAATATGCAAGTACTCTTAGAACTTAAATATCTCTATAAGGATCAACCACAATAAAAGGTTTAAATATATTTAATAATAAATAATAAAAGAACAAGAAAATACTCCATTACAGTGACGTCAGAATTCAAAATCACAGGAAATATTTAAAACAACATTGCAGGATAGTCTCAAATAAAGAAAAAATATCTAAACTAAGTTTTGCTATACTCCTGATTATATCTAAGAGAACTGTACTGTTTCCTAGACTTACTCAGAGCAAGGCTTAAGTGTGCTGAATGGATCTTGTCAGGTCCAAGACAGAATACAGAATGCTCTCTCTCGCTCTCTCTCCAAGACTTCTTAAATTAATATCTGAAATATTACTGCTGGGATAGCTTGCAGAATGACACCATTTCTTGCCATCTGACTCTTAGTGCCCAGGCCCCAAAACAACCATTGATGGCAGCTGATAGCATTTAGCATCTATTTGTAAAAATACATAGACAAGGGCTTTTCCTCACATCTTTGGCAAATGGTGAAAGTCATAAAACAATAAAATGCTTCCAAGACAATACAGAAAGCTCCCTAGTTTTAGATATTGTGTCTCCTTGCTGCACTCAAACTGAATGACAACATCTTTTTATGGCTTAGCCATAAAGTAATTTAATTTCAGTTATTTTTCTGAAGTTAACCTCCTGTATTCCAGTTTTCCACTGTTAAAATATACATTTAAACAGTTGCAGTAGTGCATGTGCATTTCTGTTCTGTGCCAGTAGGGTACACTGTGGATACATTTCAAACAGCACTTTTGTGCAGAGGTAGCGTTGTCGCCTCACAGCAATAGGTTCTCCCGTTCGATTCTTGGCTGGAGCACCTTCTGTGTGGAGTCTGCATGTCCACCCCGCGGTCGAGTGTCGTTCGAAAGAAATGCGTGAATGGGCGTGCCTTCGTTGAAGGCTGGACGTCGGGCTGGCACCTCGGCACCGTAAAAATCGGCTGCCAATCATTAGCGGACCGGAGTTCCACTGTGGCAACCCCTAACCGGGAAAAGCCGAAAGAAAAACAACTTTTGTAAAATACCTCTTCAGCACACGTCTGTACAGACCATCTTAATTTGACATACAGTTCTAATACATTTGTAACACAAACATTGTATATAAATCATGTTGATATTCACAAATGACATGTAATTATTTACAAAATTCCAGATAGCTGGGCTGGCAGTATCTCCTTTTGTGACACCTTCCAGGAGACCTTTCAAGATTTTTGGTGTCTGGGGACTTTGTTCCATCTGGTGATGAATGGTCTGGTGATGACATCTGCTATGTAAGTTTTGTAGTCACCATAACAATATTACATTAGGTTTTATCACTTAATATGGGTTGCACTGTAGTTCAGCTACTTTAAAATTGAATTTCCTTGCGGGGGGAGGGGTCCCTCAAATGGAAGGGACTGAAAAAATGGAGATTACAGAGACAGGCATAGAAACTAAAAATAGTACATAGGAGTAAGAAGAGTTAAATGCCAAAGGAAGACAATTGAAAGACTGCAAACTTTTTTAGAATTTTAAGCTGTGAAGAGTTTATCTACTAACATTAGAGCACTTGCAAGCAACTTACTTAGAGGAGCTGTAAAAGTGAGTATGTAAGACTGTCTTGATGCTTTGTTTCACCTGGTAGTTTGTTCCAGAGAGCTGGACCTGTTTGTGAGAATACTCGTTAACCACTGACTGTTTTTATGAGGGACAGTTGAGTGATGTTAAGTTTTCATGGGATTTCCTTAGGGAGTAGGACTGCTTTCTGATTGGGAGTTTTGTTTCAGAAGGTGGCAATAGCCGTCATTTAGAATTTTATATAGTAAGGTGCACAGAAGATAAGTGGATCATTCTGTAATGGATAGCCAGTTAGGTAACTTAGAAGGTGTATGTGGGTGTTAGCAAATAGGACAAATCTGTCAGTTTTATTCTCAGTGACTTGAAGTCTTTAATGTAAAAAGAGAGTACAGGAAGACAATATTCTAGTTTAGGGAGAATGACATTGTTGGCCTGTATTTTATGGCAAGAAGGAGATAGTAGATGTGATATCCTATAGCAGAGTTTCAGTTAAGAAAGGACGTTAATGATCTTATCATTGTGGGTTGTAAGACAAAATGCAGAATCAAGGACTAGTCCTAAAGTTTTGTTGTCTGAATCGAAAGGAGTAATACATTTTCAATTGACTGAGACTGTAAGGACAGGAAGTTGAGAGGAGGAAAAAGCATAACTTTTTTGTGGCTAATTTGGAGTTCATTTTGTTCAGACCATTGGCAAAGATCAGAGAAGGATTGCTGGAGGTGAATTTATATGACTGGGACATCTGTTTGCCTGGAGTAATAAAAATATTTGTTTAGAGGGTAACCTCTACATTCAGGTAAGCTGTAATATTATTAGTAAATAAAGAAAACTATACTAGAACTAGATCTGTGTACACCTGTTTTTAGTATTCCATTAGTGGACAGCTGGGGTATCATTTATACTAAACATGAAAAGAAATGACTTTTTCTCCCAAAACTGAATTTTTGTTGCTTAGCTTGCAGAATTTTGTGGTCAGCAGTTTCATGTCCATTGAAATGCCGCCTGTAAGGATAGTCATTTTGGTTACTGTAGATAGTATCAAATGCTGAAAGTGTTACTGTGGTTGTGCCAAAACTATTTCTGAAACCATGCTATCTGAAAGAAGCCCATAGTTATTAAAGTGTTAAAGCAGCTACTTACGATGAACCTTTTCAAAAAATTTTGCAAGAGGGCAAAGAATGGAGATAGGTCAATTGATGCCCTTTAAGGGTTTTGGGCTGGGGTACCTTAGTTAGTGTTGTAATGATGGCATGTTTAAGGGCTGTTGGGCCAGTTTCTGTGGTGAGAGGTTATGAATGTAAGTTGGGAGTTTGGCTGCCTTCCTAATAAAGTTAGGGTTGAGTGCGTTGAAGGTAGAGGTGAATGGTTTCACATTTTATTTATTTATGTAAGGTTTGTTAAATGGATTGGTGAACTGATCCACGGACCCTTTCCAGTCACAACCTGAGGCAGAAAAGCAAGCCAAACGGTACCAAAAAAAAAAAAAAACATACAACTGAATGTAGAACGGTTTACATAGAAACATAAGGCAGTAGCATAGTTGTTATTGACTTTGTTTAGGAACACATCATTTTGAATTTTCAGGTAGATGCAGTTCATTACTGACAAACCAAATTATTTAATTGTTCCGTTCCAAACTTCCAAATAAGCATTTCAATAAATATGATAGGAACCGAGTTAGTATTAAGCCAGTTGACAGAATACGTAATTGTTCCTTGCTTACAGCTACTTTCTATCCCACAACTCTGAAGCACTTACAAGCATACTGTTTTATCAGATTTTTTTAGTTGAAGTTTTTGAAGCTAGCAACTTTGTTTACTTGTCTTTATTTTTTCTAGGGTGCATTTTTAGGGAAGACTTTTTCATTTGTCATTGACCAGTCTTTATTTGAGGATATGTTTTATAACCTTAAAAGAACAATAGGACAGCACTGAATAGTGATTTCTGGCTTGGGAAGTGTTGGTCATTTTTATTATTGTCAAATGCATTTGGCAGAAAGTTGTGATTTTTTCCCCCACGTGTTGCATTTTTCCATACTAGTCTGTGCCATTCATAGTAAACAACTTTTGAAAATGATGTACCCATATTTAATTAAGGAAGACCTATGGCTTGCACTTGATATGTGGAAGTGTTAGTGTGATTAAAAGAAGAGAGAAGAGCTGAGTAATGTGAAGTAAAAACAACAGAAGGAATGTGTTTGCTGCTGTCACTATCTTTCATTCAGTTATGCAGAATGCTCTACCTTAAACAGTTCTGAATTGCTGAAGAATTTATAGTTACGTGGTTTGTTACTGCAAAGCAAATTTTACCCTTGTTATTTATACTGGCTGTCAGTTATACAGTATCGTTCAGCTTTTACCCTGATTATTTATACTGGATGTCAGTTTTTCACATATCGTTGGGATGTGAAAGAAAACCAGATCACCCAGCAAAAACAGAAGTAGACACTGGTAGAACATGCAGATTTTGCATAGAAGGCACCCTAGCTGAGAACTAAGCTCTATGAAGCAGTAATGCTCACCACTTTGCCTCTCTGCTACCTTTTCACAATACATGTCACATACAAGAGTGATGCAGATTCATGGACAGCCTGTTTTGGCACATTGTTATTGCTGTATACACATGTAGGTATAGTAAAGAAGCATGATGAAACATCCCTGTGCTAAAAGGTCCTTACAGGTCGTAGACCATATATTAGGTGTGAGGTGTAAGAAGCACATAAATGGCCCTTACATCACACTGTCTTAACTGTGTTCGTACATCTAAAGATAAGGAGATCATATTCCTGTTTTCAGCCACAGTTAGTAGCAGTACAGCAGTTTAGCTTCATGTATATACTTCGTGAACTCGTCTTCTTTCATTTTTTTTTTTAAAGAAGTTCAAAATTAATGTTGTACATTTTACATCTCCTGAACTGGTATATCATTTATTGGCCATAACTGAAGCACATAGTTCCAATGGTGCAGTTTCTCCTGGGGCTATGAACAAAGAAATGTTTTGATGAGCATTATTGCCAGTTTTTATATTACTAGACATGGTTGTGATTGCCACTGTTTTTTATTATTGATTATTGAGGGATATTTGAGGTACCAGATGGCTCTTTTTTGTGCTGTCTTCAGTTTCTTCATTTTTAGAATGTAGTTTCTGTTCTAGTTCATTCCCTTATGCTTTGCAGACTGTTACCCCTTCTGCATCTGTGAAATGTGTTATAAAAAACATTTGTAAGAATGTCACTAGACTCTGAGGTTCTGTTTTCCATTCCTCTTCCTGATGTTACAATGTTCTTCGTGTTTCACTGTTGCAGTCATCACATTAGGGTTATCTGCTTGCAGTAGCCCTATCAAAGTCTTGGGTCAGTTGCTGTCTCATCTTCCTTGACGTCAGGTAGTCAGATGTATAAAGCATGCAGTTGACACCATTACACCAGTCTTTCTTGCCGTGCGGTGCCCGAAGCAGAAGCAGTTCGCAAGTGCCGGTTGGCCGACTCCTGAAATTTTCGTTTTCGTGTTTCAGAACCAAAGTCTTCAACTAAAGTTAAGTAACCCGTTGGGGAAACTTTTTCTTGCTCTAAACCGATGTCAGTAAAAGTCAATAATTGTATTTCTTGTGGAAAGCAAATACCTCATAAAGATTTTCATTCGTACTGTATTCCTTGCCTAGGCCCTGACCACGACGTACCTTGCTGTCAGTTTTGTGCTTTATTTAAACAATGAACTATTTGTTGTTGGTATATTTATGCTTCTAAATATTTTGGTACTCAGCTTAATTATCCAGATATGTCTTTGGTAAGCCACCCGACTACCGACATTCCGAAAAAACGCAAAGATAAAGACAGAGACATGCAGCCTAGGTCCAAAGCTGCCGACGACGCTTCTCCTAAGCTAGTTGCCAGTTCGTCAGTACTCAGTGAGGTGCTTTCGCAGCCCCTGATACCCGCTACGTCAGATTCGCAGGCCTCTACCGAGACCCATTCAAAGCCCGGTATGCCACGAGATGCTTCAGCTGTGGGACCTGCGGATGTCTCTACCTTGGATGGATCCGGAGCCACTGTGCAAGCACCGGCTTCTGAGGGTGTAGTCAGCCCTACTGACTTGCATATTAAACCGACGCCATCTTCTTCAAGGCCTAAAACTCGATCCCGGCCTAGAAAACCGATGCCCAGACCACATGGTCAGGCCTCTATGCCTAAAAAACAAATAAGAATGGCTGAAGACCTTATTACTTTAATCAGGGGAAGCCAACCTTCCCCCTTTAAGAGACATAGGACTGAATTTGCATATGACACTTTTTTGATCAGGATTCTGAAATTTCTGTTTCTTCTGATGACCAGGATTTACCCTTATCTACCTATGAGGATTCTGATGCAGATGACTCTGTTCCCTCTGCTTCCCCTCCAGAGGATTTCTCTTTTGGTGAAACATTGCATACTCTTAGGGAGCATTTCCACTGGGAAAGCCAGGATTACTCTGATTCTAAAAAGAGGCTTGGGGATTTCTTACTCCTGCCGCAACCTTCAGCTATCCCCCCCTGTACTGGACATTGTTGATTATGCCTTTTCGGAATCTAGCTTGGCCCCTGACTCTTTAACTCCTGCTCCCAGAAAACCTGATAGATATTACAGCGTTACTGACTCTCACAAGTTCCTTTTTAAAAATCCTACTGTGGATCCTGAGACCATTTCACAGGGACCCAAGGGCATTAAGGCTACTACTGCCAAAAATCCTACCCCTCTGATAGAGATTCCAGGGCGTTGGATAGATGGGGTAAGAAGGTATACACTTCTGCAATCTTGACCATTAGGGCCTTAAACTGCCAGTTTCATATGTTAAAGTATCAGCAGCATATTATTGGATTGCTTAAACAGAAAATGATGTTGATTCCTGACTATGCTGAAAATAAGGATTTACAAGATTTAATGCATTCTGCTGAACAAGTTGGAAAACATACTTTGCAATGTGGTTTTGATTCACTAGATGCATCTTGCAGGGCTGCTGGCACTGGGTCTGTACTTAGAAGGCATGCTTGGCTGAAGGAGCAATCTTTAACAGATCATGTTAAAGCTAAATTGCTGGATGCTCCTTTAAATCAGGACCGCCTGTTTGGCAACAAAGCAGAAGAAGCACTTAAGATGGAAGAAAAAGCTAAATCTATGCAAACTGTTAAAGATTTCCTACAAGTACAGCCTCCAAGATTTAGTAAGCATTGGCCCTCTAAGAATTGGTCCTTTCCTGCCTCTTCCAGGCCTTCTCAGTCCAAACCCAGAACCAGCAGAACACTCAGGCTTCAGTCTCAAGGTACGCACAGGGCTAAGCAGTGGGGGGCTCACACTTCCAAATCAGGGAGTAGTAAGACTCCCCCCTATGGTAAACTGTTTCAATGCCTTAACTTTAAAACTTCCAAGCACTTCTCAACTGACTGCTCCTTTAGGGGGAAAGATTGCTCTGCAGACAAAAAACTCGGAACTCATTACCCAGGACAAATGGGTTTTAAATGTAGTTTCCCAAGGATACAGATTTCACTTCCACACGTTACCAACCCCAAACAGTTGGCCAGATCTATCCCCAAATCAGTGGCCAGAGGCTCAAAAGCAAGTACTCTCTCTCTTAAGCATAAGGGCTATTCAAACTGTACCAGAAGAGGAAAAGGGACAAAGTTTCTACTCAGGACTTTTCCTGGTACCCAGAAAAGACAACTCATGGTGTCCTATCCTGGACCTTTCTATCCTAAACACCTTTTTGATGATCCCAAAATTCAAGATGCTAATTCTTCACCAGTTGCTTCCTATGCTAGGTAAGGATGCCTGGTTGGCAACACTGGATTTAAAGAAAGCCTACCTGCACATCCCAATCTGGGAATCTTGCAGAAGATACCTATGCTTCAAAGCAGGCTACATGCACCATCAGTTCTCTGCACTGCTCTTTGGCTTATCTACTGTGCCCAGGGTATTCACAAAGTGCCTAGCTTCAGTCATTGCATTTTGCAGGCAAAGAAATATTCAAATGTAAAACACACAATAAACTACTATGGATGCCATGAATGTCACTGCCACTGTTTGGTATGGACTTGAGTGAAGGTATCCATAATAGGAATGAGACAGTTACTAAGGAATTGAGTAAGGCATGCATCTTGCCTTACAATAAGAACACAATAGATGTTAAGAACATTATCTGGAACAACTGGAGTATTTTGAAATGTGATCCTGACATCTTTGGATTGGTGGGGGATAGTCCTAGGTTTGTGCATAAAATAGGATGCAATATGAAAAGTAGATTATACAAAGGTAACATGTACATAAAACCATGTAGGAGTGGCACTACCAAGTGTAGTAGATGCAATCAGTGTTTTGCCATATTAGAAGAACCCACCTGGTGTGTGGGCAATAAGAGTCCAACAGTATTAAACTTTAAGAAAGGGAATTGTCAGACTATGAATGTTGTATATTTTGCTCAGTGTGCCAGGTGTCCCGGATTTTATGTGGGCAAAACCGGACGGCACTTTAAAGATAGGATATATGACCACTTGTATGCCATCAGAAAAGAGGATGTTAACAGTGCCCTATATAGACATATTAGAGACAGCTTTTGCCCCCATGTATGCCAATTTGTTTATGAATTTTTTTGAAAGGAAATTTCTATTTGAGTTAAATTTTATGAAATGTAATGTGTTATTTTATTTTCGTTACATAGATGATTTGATTTTTATTTGTGATGGTGGTTTTGATTCAGTTAATGAATTTTTGACAGACTTACATGGTAACCCATTTGGGTTAGAATTTGATGGAATACAGAAGGGAAACAAAGTAATATTCTTGGATCTTGTTTTGGAGGGTACAGAACATGGTAAAATTATATCAAATATACATAGGAAGTTTATAGATGGTAATCAATACCTTCATGCATCTAGTTGCCATCCTGTACATGCTTTGGAAGCTCTCCCTTATGGGGAATTGGCAAGGGTATCTAGATTATGTAACACACAAGAAAATCTGCAAAGGGAATGGGATATCACATATAATATGTTTTTGAAAGGAGGGTACAGTGTGAATATTTTAGAAAATGCCCTTATGAAGGTAAAAAAGGAGAATAATATGGTAAGGAATAAATGTAATAAGGGTGAACATCACCATTATAAGAAATATCATCTGGCAACCAGTGATAAAACTTGTAAGGATATTTATTTTGTCTCTACATATAATGTAAAAAGTGGAGACATAAAGGATGTAGTGGAACATTTTTGGAAATTCTTAGTGAAAGACAAGGTGTTGATGCACATTTTACCACAAAAACCTTTATTCTCCTATAAAAGGGGAAGAAATTTGAAAGATATGGTGGTACATGGTAAATTTGTAATGCCAAAATTTTGTTTACCAAGACCACTAAGTGAATTTGGTACAAGATGTTGCAGTAGATGCAGTGTTTGTAGGAATATAGTTAGAACATTTAATTATATTAATAACATTAGGTTCACAGTAAGAGATAGTTTTACCTGTAGAAGTAAGGGAGTTGTGTATGCTTTACACTGTCCCTGTGGATTATATTGTATAGGTGAAACTAAAAGAGAGTTTTGTATTAGGTTAGGTGAGCACATTAGAGACATAAGACATAAAAGGGAAAATAAATTTATTGCCACACATTTTAGTGTTTATCATAATAGTGATGCTTCATTTTTAATAGGAACAGTTTTAGAAAGTGTGAAATGTCTTTGTAATGATGAAAATGCCTTGAAATATAACTTGCAATATAAGGAAAGTATTTTTATTTTGAAATACAATACAATGACACCCTGTGGATTGAATAATGAAATAAACTGGAGGTGTCTCATTTTTTCAGTGAGAATGTATACTCTTGAAAGGTGGTTACACCGAGGCGCTGGAGAATAAAGAATTTGCTTTTGGATTTGACTTTGGTTCCTGTTTTTCGATTCCTGACTTCTGAAGATTTTGCTGTTGCTGTTTTGGTATTGTTTTGGATCAGAGTTGTTTCTATCCGAAGGTGTGTGGAGTGGAGTTTGTGTAATAAGAGTCCAACAGTATTAAACTTTAAGAAAGGGAATTGTCAGACTATGAATGTTGTATATTTTGCTCAGTGTACCAGGTGTCCCGGATTTTATGTGGGCAAAACCGGACAGCACTTTAAAGATAGGATATATGACCACTTGTATGCCATCAGAAAAGAGGATGTTAACAGTGCCCTATATGGACATATTAGAGACAATTCTGAGTGTGATATGTTCAAGTTTGCCTTGCTGGAAGTTTTGTACCCACACAACGGGGGGGTGTAATATGAAAGCATTATTAAGTGAGAAAGAGGTGAGATGGCAAATATTACTGAATGCTACTTCCCTGCCAGGTATAAATGATAATATACTTATAAAACCTATAACTGAAGCTAGGATGTGATTTTTGTATATAGGTAATTTCTCCAAGAATTTATATATTCATGAAGGGGAAGTGATGACATTTTGTGAGTCATTCTAATTTTAATAGCAGAATGTTATTGGTTGTATGATTGTATTTAAACTTTCAGTTCATTAATTCAAGTGTTCTGATGAAGTCTAGTTTTTAGATGAAAGCGCTTAACCTTGGTTTTAATAAATTTATTATTTTAATAACTGTTGTTCCTGCAGTGATGTTTGTGGCATCCATAGTAGTTTGTGTGTTTTACAATTTTGAGTTGGAACTATGTGGTTTTGTTTGGTTAAATATTCAAATATACCCATACCTGGATGATTGTCTAATTCAGGCAGAAAGCCAGGACATACTTTTGAATCATCTGGCATTTGTACAAAAGATGCTAACTTGTCTGGGGTACACCATAAACGAAAAGAAATCACATCTTGTACCCTGTCAACAAATTATATTCCTGGGAGCAAGCCTGAACACAACTTCCCAGATGGCTTTCCTCACGCCAGAGAAACAAATTCATTTGACAGCATATTTCAAACTAATGGCCACAAAAGCCTTGCTATCTGCAAGCCTTGGGGTTCATGGCCTCCTGCATTCTCCTAATTCCATATGCAAGACTGCATATGAGGAAACTACAATGGTATCTAAAAAGCCTATAGTGTCAACATTCTCAGGATCTAGAAGCAATGATTCATATCATACCTTGCCTACAGTTAGAGTTCCTTTGGTGGGCAGAGGCCTGCCACCAAAACAAGGGACTGCCATTCACTCTACCCCTTGCCGGCCAAACCCTAACAACAGATGCATCAGACTGTGCATGGGGGCTCACCTGGCAGGGAAGTGCATTCAGGGCAAATGGAACCCAAGTCAAATGCACCTGCATATCAATCAAGAAGAAATGTTAGCTGTACAGAATGCTCTGATAGCCTTCAAGGACCACATTCTTCCAAGATAATTAATGGTAAAGATGGACAACACCACTGTGATGTGGTGCATAAACAAGCAGGAGGTACCCATTCATACCACCTCTGTAGGCTAGCCATGGCTCTGTGGAACACAGCCTTGAGCTACTAAGTGCACCTACAAGCTCAATTCCTGCCAGGAAAGCTAAATACACTGGCAGATGAACTAAGCAGAAATCTGATGGACCCACACTGGTAGAAACTGGAACCAAAGACTTTCAACATGTTGATAAACAAATGGGGGAGCCCAGATATAGACCTGTTTGCCCCCCCAAAGAACTACTAATTTGAGAAATTCTGCACAAGAACTCCCCACAAACAAGCTTGGAAAGTGGATGCCCTGTCCTTCACCTGGAAAAATCTTATCAGTTTATGCCTCTCCTCTCCAAAGTACTACTTAAGATCAAACAGGACAAACTAAGGACGATACTGATTGCACCAGGCTGGACACGCTAACACTGGTACCCCCTCTTGCGCAGTGTGTCACTGCTGGCACCATGGCACCTGCCTCAGACCCCTACCCTGCTGTCCCAGCAGGAGGGCCAGATTCTGCATCCTCAGCTTCAAACCCTGAACCTGTCAGCCTGGCTAATTACCTGATCTCTGTTACCATCCGTCAGTAAAAAAGTGTTGGATGTCATTCTGGAGGCAAGGAGGCCTAATATTAGAAAATTTTATGCTGAAAAATGGAAAAGATTCTGTTCCTGGAACCAAACTGAAGGGATGGGCACAGCAGTGCTCAATTTACCTCAGATTCTTCAATACTTAACTGAGATGCTTCACAAGGGCCTTTCCTTTTCCTCCATCAAAATTCATGCCTCAGCCATTTCAGCTCATTACAACACAGAACCACCCCTCTTCTCTCATCCACTGCTTAAGCAGTTCCTCAGAGAGGCCAGAAACTTAAGACCACCCAGGAGAGCCCCAACTCCAGCCTGGGACCTTAACTTTGTATTGGGAAAACTCAGTCTACCTCCTTTTCAGCCAGCTGCAAGTGCAGAGTTAAAATTCCTTTCTTGGAAAACAGCCTTCCTTTTAGCAATCACTTCAGCAAGAAGGGTGTCTGAATTACAGGCCCTTATGGCAGTGGAGCCTTTCTTGCGGACAGGGTGTCCCTCAGGACCAATCCCTCTTTCATGCCCAAGATAGTATCCAGTGTTGCTCTTAATCAGTCCATTAATTTGCCAGCCTTCTTTTCTAATCCACAGAACAAAGGTTAACGGATACTGCACTCCTTAGATGTGCACAGACAACTTAGATTTTACTTGGACATGACTAAACCTCAAAGGAAATCTGAACAGCTGCTGGTGGCATTTGCTGCAGGGGCAGAGGGGAAGGCCATTTAAAAGCAAACCATTTCTAAATAGAGAAGGCCATTGCATTCATTTCTGCTAAAAGCACCGTGGAAAACCTATCCCACAGGGGATAAGACCACACTCAACCAGGGCTGCATCTACCTCTACAAACTTTCTCAGAGGTGACCCTACCAGGGACATCCTAGAAGTTGCTACCTGGAGTTCTGTACATACTTTCACCAAGCATTACCACTTCCAATTTTTCTAAATCCAGAGCTGGTTTTGCCACTGTCATATTGCAGGGCCTTATAGCTGGTTCTAATGCTATCTAAATTCCTCCTCCCGTCCTTAGCTTTGGGAATCTACCCAAATGTAATGAGTGCAACAGTGAAACACAAAGAACATAGTACAGTTGTGTACACTTACAGTAAATTTAGATGTTCGAGTTTATTCACTGTCCTGGTTACCCTCCCTCCAGCCCCCTGTCTTGTTTTGGCTATACCTCTATTCTCCTTTTGCATTTTTTTGTTGGATATAAAATTGCTTCCCATTAGGGGGGGCACCTGACATCTGGGGCAAGTAAAACTGATGTAATGGCGTTGGCTGCATCCTTTATACCCCTGACTACCTGACGTCATGGAAGATGAGACAGCAACCGACGCAGGACCCAAGAATTTGATAATCAGGCCGACTGAGGGCTACTGCAAGCAGATAACCCAAATGTGATGACTGCAACAGTGAATACACTCAAACGTCTACATTTATGGTAAGTGTACACAACTGCACTGTATTTTTCCACAAATAAGAATGAGCCCTTCAGGAATTTGCCAGGTGGACTCGTAATATGTAGAGGAGGTTTGTTACCACATGCTTGCCCACATACCAGTTTCCTGTAAAAGTGGTACAAAGTTGGACCCCCCCAACCTTTCCTCCTTTTCTGTGATGTAAAGGAGTACGTTTCCATAATTTAGAACTTGGTCAGACCTGTTTAGCATTTAATTTCCAAGCATGCAGAATGTATTCTGTAAGCATTCAGAACTAGATGTAGTTTGGCATTTATGAACAGTGGGTTGTGAACTTGGATGCAGATAATTTTAACTGGTTGAGTTTATAGACTTGAATTGTTACTATGTTATTACTCAAAGCACAACCTGTTTGATTTTGCTTTGGGGCAGGTATCCCATATTTATGCATCTGCATTGAGAAAGGGTTTGCTATTAAAAATATAAAAAAGTATACCTTAATTGATGCCCATAGAGATACTTTATTAAAAGAATACAAGTCCTAAACAACATGTCCTACACAGACCCACTCAAAGCTCTGTCACTATACTTTGTATCCTACGTACTGCTTAGGGGTGACCTGTGCCAGGCATACAAGGCATCCTCTGACCCATTATACATGTATTTACTGCACATCAAGCCAAATGGCATCAGAAATACTCTGTCTATGGATCTGAACCTCTTCTGCAACATCAACAGAATAGTTTGGAAGGACAGCTATATCTTGTAGAGGATACTGAAGCTTTGTTACTGACTCCTCGTCCACATAAAGAAAGTTCACGTCCATTTTCAAGCACAGGATCTGTGGATGGGAAACATTTACCCCAGGACTGCCCTCTGCTCCACTGATGGACAGAGGCGGCTCCTAAATGCTTTATTCTATGTATGGTTCACCTCAGGTTATTGACCATGGGATGGGTAAGGCCAGTCTCTAATTGAATGGGATAGGTTATTTGAAGCACAAAAAGGGAAACTGGCTAGGCCTAAAATGGCCTGCAAGAGGAGCTAGCATTGTACTTACCTATGAACCTAGCTTTTCATGAAGCTCTCTGTGTCTGTGGTCATGGCACCTCATCTCACCATTAAACTCCTGTCTTCTGTGTTTGGAAACAGCTGGAGTATCTGAGTTAATTTGTAGTATGCTTAGTGTCTCCTGCTTGTTGGCAAAATAACTGAAAACATGTTTGGAAACTCTGCTTTTCTCATGAGTATTTTATATATTACATGAGCATGAGTCTTTTACCAATCTTTTGTCATGTTTAGCATATATCTTAAGCAAAAATGAAGTTGGTGTTTAAGCTGTAACATTTTAGTTTATTTGAAAATGTCAGTTTAGACTAATGTGCATAAATGAGATATAAATCTTGTTGATGAACATGCAATAGTATGCCAGAAAAGAAGGAAATGAGAAATCTACAGAAGTCAGGCAATCACATTTCAAGGCTGCCTTGGCTATGCTTCAATACCAACACAGATTAAGTCATTGACTGTAAAACATGGCAGCTTTGCTTTGTTTTAGTCATTGAATGATGAAGAGCAGAAGCTGTGAAACACACAGGAATAATGCTAGCAGGTCATACTTTAGTGTTAACCACAACTGGGAGTATTCTTGATGTATATTAATTGTTACATCTCTGAGTATAAATCCCAATTAAGGCTTGCTGTATACTTTTTATTTATTTTCATGCAGTTTCTGTCACATGTTGTGAGAATGTCATGCCTTTTTACTGCAAAGGTGAATAAGCCTTTTAATTGCACTGACGAAATGCTGTCCATTTACAGTTTGAGACTACATAGTTTTTGAGCACACAGCTCAGATTTGGAAACTTGGGAAGCTGTTCATGTGGTACAGATATTCCCTTAAACTGTCATTAAATGAGCCTAAGATCATCTATTTATGTAACTGGTTCAAAAACCAAGCATGATATAGGTGAAAGACAATTTGTTTTAATCACATAAATTATGTAGTTAGTAAATGACTTGTCTAGCAATGTTTTAGCTACGCGGAATTGCCTGGATTCAGAGCTGCTGTAGTCACATTTAGTCTGTCCATTTTTCTGCACTCATTTTATCCACTTAGTGTTATGGAACCCTGAGTCAGTCTTGCAGCAGACATAAGGCAGAAGGTGTGACAGTAACGCTGCTTCCTGCTGCCAATGATCAACTGTATAGTATTTGCATTTTTTTGGCTTTGGGATTTGTGTAGGGATTTGGGCTGAGGGGAGTGGCACGGAAAGACAAGTGTTATGACCATTTTTACAATAATGTTGGCAGTGATCAACCAGATATTTTGGGCAGTATTTATAGCTTTGTGATTTGTGTGGGCAGTAGGGATGAGGGGGAATGGCACAGTATTGTTAATGTTTTTACAATAATGATGTCCGTAATCAGTAACCTGCTTCCTCATTCAAGTTTCCTAGTATCTCTAGATTAAAAAAAAATGTTCATCACATCCTTATTCATCTAGACTTGGGCATTTCTTGAGGTTCTGTGTCTCTGGATCACATTATCGGTTCTCTGCCTTACCTTTTGGACTGTCCGCTGCAACAGGAGTGTTCATGAAGTGTCCAGTTAGAGTTTATTGCAGGCTAATCCACAATTTCCATGTTTAGAAGACTTGCTTATCTTTGCAAAGTTCTTTAAAGTGTGAGAAATCTCTCACTTAAGTGAGATATCTTACACAAGCTGGGATTCCATGAAAAAACTGAAAATCTTTTCTGACCCCCTTCACATAGATTTGGGTACTCATGGTGTCAGGTAGACACTTCAGTTCAAAGTACTTTTCTTCCATGGGAAAAAAATAGATCTGCATCTATATTTGTTAATCAGGTTTTCCACTTGGACTTCGGTTACTGCTCCTCAGGATTTTTGGTTCTAATGGCTTCTGTGATTTTTATTTCACCCCTGGCAGGACTCCATATGAGAAAGATACAATAATGTCTGAATTCTCTTAGACCCAGCACCAGTACCCTTTGTCTTTTCAAATCCCTTTGCTGGTGTTTGTCAGAAGAGAAATCACTTGATGGAGACAGCAAATATGCTTAAATCCAGATCTCCCCTTCTCTTTCCTGTTGCAAAGCAGTCAGTTGCCACAAACGCCTTAGACTTTGCTTGAGGAGCAGTTTCAGGAGGGATAAAAGTGCAAGGGATGTGGGACATCTAGGACAGACTGGAGCAAATAAATATAAAAAAAATGCGTACCCTGATCAAGGCAGTCAACTCCCTGAATCATCATTGGCCCCAGAGCCAGGCTCTACAGACAGTACTAATTTTGTGTGGTACATGAACAAGCAAGAGTGAACCGGTTTATACCCCCCTTTGTAGGCCACTCATGATACCGTGGGATATAGTTTCACAGCACAGTCTCACTCTGTAGGTATCCTACATTCCGTCAGCACATTTTGTGGCAGATAAGCTGAGCAGGACCAGGGCAGACCCTCACTAATGTAAACTAGATCAGGGGCTCTTCCATGATTTGTTCAGTCTGTGAAAGATGCTCGTGTAGACTTATTTACCTCCTCTCTGAGCTACCATCTGGCAAGATTCTGCTTCTGGACTCTGTGTAAAAGGGCCTGGAAGACAAATTCCTTTTTTCTTTGCACAGGAGTGTTCTGTATGCTTTTCCACCCTTTCCACTGATATTCAGAAGATTCTGAAAATTGAGTAGGAATCCCCCAAGATCATTGTACTGGCTCCCTTCTGTCCCAGACAGCAGTGGTTCTGCCTTCTTTGGAAATGGCCAGGGACAATTACCACAAGCTTCCTCATAGGCTGGATCTGGTCAAACAAGAACAGGAGGAATTTGATATACCCCGACCCCATTCAACCTCATTTGATCACCTGGATGATAGGGTCTTATTTCCCTTTAGGCACCTGTTGAGGGCTAGCAGCAGGTACTAATGTTAGCAAGAAAGACTGCTGCTAGAAAATAGTATATTACCAGATGGAAAAAGTTTTCTAGCTGTTGCCAACAACATAACCAGCACCCATTCAGAGCTAGTACTTTGTTCTTGCAATATTTGTGTGAGTTGCTATCCTATGGCTTTTCTTACTCCTCCATCAATGTTCATTTGTAAGCCATTTCAGCACGTCTACCCATGGGTCCTTCTCTTTCAATGCATGCTTATATGTTAAAATGTTTTTGAAAGAGGGTATGCCTAAGAGGCCTTCTTAAAAAAATAAATAAATAAATAAATAAAAAGTAGCCCTTCCTTGGGATTTCAGAAACATGCATGTGGAGCATTTCTCCCCTGGCCTCCGCTGAAAATTGGCTTGTTCCAAGTGGGACTTTCCCAGTTAACAAATGCTAAATTAATTACTAACTAACTAAATAAATAAATAAATTAAATTTTTTAGAGAAGCTAATACCTGCTCAACTTGAACTAGCTAACATGGCTGACTTCAGGTACTTAACATGGAAAACAGTTTTTCTGATTGCTCTGACCTCTGCAAGAAAGGTATGAGAGTTGCAAGCTCTTGTGGTGAGTCAACCATACCTCATCTTCCACTAGGACAGGGTTTCTGTGAGAACTAATCCTTCTTTTATGCCTGAAGTGGTATGAGTTTACTTTAAGCCAAAGTATCCTTCTTCTTGATGTTCATCGTGCATACAGCTGCAGTCCTCACAGATGGGTTTTCCTGCCGTCAGGCGGGTCCTCGGTCAGCCGAATTCCAAAGTCTAGGTCCAACGTCGGTTGTTGTCGCTTCTTCCATGATGTCAGTGCGACAGGGGTATAAAGGAACCAGCCGACACCATTGTCTTCAGTCTTTCTTGCCGCGCGGTGTCCGAAGCAGAAGCAGTTCGCAAGTGCCGGTCGGCCAGCTCCTGAGATTACGAAAATTTGGAAACCGAAGTCTTCTTAAAAGCTAAGTACCCCATTGGGGAACCTTTTCTTGCCTCAGACCGATGTCAGACAAAGTTAATAATTGTATTTCTTGTGGGAAGCAAATACCGCATAAGGATTTCCATTCACTCTGTAAACCTTGTTTGGGCCCAGACCACGAGGTCTCGGCCTGCCGCTTTTGTGCTACATTTAACAAATGCACTATTAAGCGTCGGGCGGAGTTCGCCCAGCATTATTTTGGAAAAGCATTTAACTATACTATGTCATCGGATACTCCGACTCCGGTTTTGTCTAAAAAACGAAAAGACAAGGACCGACACACGAGGTCCGCGGCCTCGACCGACACCACTCCAAAGCTGGCTACACATGGTCCGGTTCTCAGTGAGGCGCCTACGCAGCCCGTGCCTACCGACGACCTGTCTTTGACGGTGTCTCCTGTACCCAAGGTCGCAGGCTCCTCAGCCCACTCCCTGACTACAGATACCGTAGCCACTGTCGGAGTTGAAACTCATAATGTGGACAGGTCCACCTCCACTCAAGGTGTCTTCAGACCTTCCTCTTCTTTTTCTATCAAGGCTTTCACTAAGTCTAAAGCAACCATGCACTCTAAGAGACCAGCTGCACAGGGGCCATCTCCAGGTCCCATGCCTAAGAAACAGATGCTTAAAATGGCTGAGGATTTAATTACTCTTATCAGAGGTTCTCAGCCCCCTCCAGACAAAAGACCTAGAGTGGAGGAAGATTCCCCTTCCTCTGATCAGGCTCCATTATTTCTGAGCACTCTGATGATCAGGAACATTCTTACTCCCCTTTTGAAGACTCTGATGTGGAGGAGTCCATCCCTTCTGTATCCCCCCCCTGAGGATTACTCATTTGGGGAAACTTTGCGTACCTTAAGGGAACACTCCCACTGGGAAGGCCAGGATTATTCTGATTCCAAGAAAAGGCTCAGGGAATTTGTCTTGCTCCCTCAGCGCAGGCCTTTGGCTATACCTCCTGTCTTGGACATTCTAGATGATGTTTACTCGGAGGCCTGCCTTAACCCAGACTCTCTACCTCCAGCTCCAGTTAAGCCTGATAGGTACTACAGGGTCCCTGACTCACACCAATTTCTATACAAGAGCCATGCTGCTGACCCAGAAACCATCTCACAGGGCCCCAAGGGAGTTAAGGCCTCCATTGCTAAGAATCCTTTGCCTTCCGAGAGATTCCAGATCCTTAGAAAGGTGGGGAAAAAAGGTATATACCTCGGCTACATTATCTATGAGAGCCTTAAACTGTCAGTTTCATATGCTAAAATACCAACAGTCTAGGTTATCACAATTGAAAAGTAAAATGTCACAACCTGAGCAACCAGATTTGAAGGAGTTGCAGGACTTGATACATAGTGCAGAACAAGTGGGTAAGCATACCTTACAATGTGGTTTTGATGCTCTAGAGGCCTCATGCAGAGCTGCTGTTACAGGATCAGTCATACGTAGGCATGCTTGGCTTAAGGAACAAGCCTTACCTGATCATGTCAAAGCTAAATTACTAGATGCTCCTCTTCAAAAGGATGTACTATTTGGTGCTAATGCTGAGGAGGTATTAAGGAAAATGGAGGAAAAGGCTAAATCAGTGCAAACTGTGAAGGAATTTCTACAGGTACAACCCCCACGTTTTAGTAGAAATTGGCCTTCTAAAAACTGGTCCTTTCCTGCCACAAACAGACCCCAAACAGGCAGATAAAGGCGCCCGAGGGGCAGAGGACAATACCAAGGATCGTACAGAGGCAGACAATGGCAAGCTCCTTCACAAAGAGGTGGTGAGGACAACTCGCAATCTATCAGAAAGCAAACACAATGACTTCCCACTTTGCATGCCAACCAGATCGCAAATGGCAGCCCCCTTGGGAGGAAAACTGGCATTATTTTCAAAAAATTGGCATACTGTCACAAAGGACAAATGGATCCTGGACATTATAAACAGAGGCTACAAATTCCATTTTCACACC